>NW_009933271.1:36322-42314 GCF_000696875.1 Nestor notabilis
CTGGACGATCTTCAAGGTCCCTTCCAACCCAAACCATTCTGTGATTCTGTGGTAAGTGTGCTCTCACAGATTCTTCTGTATACAAAGCTTTCCGACAAAGCCTTGTCTGCTACTGATGAGTTGGGAGAAATTGTAGACAAGTTTCCTCAAAGGCTCAGTTAATTTTATACGAGAAAGTATATAAAAGCTATTATTTGTAGAAAGTGTCTTTAAAACTGGAGTACTACATTTAGGCATTTAATGCCATGTCTTTGAAATCCAAGAAGTGCAAGATAATAGTAAGAAAAAAACAGTCCTGGAATACTTTTTATCAGAATCAATTTTACCTGAACCATTTTAGACAGACGCTTTTCTATCATACCATTTAAACCCTCCAAGACACACCCCAACCCCATTTCATTCTCTCCCTAGGCTTCTTATAAATAAAGTGTATATTTCCATTGGGAGTAATGGGTAATCAACATCTCAAACTGCTTTAGATATCTAGGTATGGCTTTCACTGCCTAATTATAAATAGCCAATATTAAAGAGATCTGACATTACGTTTCAGCAAGCTCTTTTCTTGAATAACGAAAGATTAAGAGAAGAATTAATGAATAACTGCTTTTCTGTGATTATTTAAGAAACTAGAAAAAAATAGTAAAAAGGAGAGGAAAAAGTGAGTTCTCAACAGTCCCAAAGCAAATTTGTGGCAAAGAGGCAAAAAAATCGCTATCTCACACTGAATGACCTTTGGTGCCTTATCCTCTCCAGATATTACTCCCTGTGTGTTTTCCTCATAGTCTGAGTCCTTCCTGGGTGTCAAATGTTGCTTAGTATGAAAATCAGACTCCATCATTTTTGTCCAAGTTAGGCTGCTCTTTATCATTAAGCTTTCCTCTCTAAATAGTGTTCAACAAAGTAAACCAGAGAAATTCAGAGTATTTTTTCCACTGCTCATTCATTAAAAATTATCTTACTGTTAAGTATAATGGGAGACAAGGAACAGAGTGTTACAGTTCACATCTGCAGCTGAACTTGTGCACCTACATCATAGTAAAATCTACAGAGCTTTTGTTGTCTTCTACAGCAAAATAACTAATGCTACAGTTAGTTTTTTTACTAGAAAACCACACCTTTTTTGGCAGAGAAGACAAAACTAACTCTCCCTCCAGTTTCTCTACAATCTTTGATCTCTTAATTCCCCTTTCTCCTTCCCCTTGATGTTCTGGTCTCTCTGATCTCTGTTCATCACTACCATATATGTCCGTATAATCTCCCACTCGTAATAACTTTAGGACAACCATAACCTCATCCTTCATTTCTGGCAGATGTGCATTTCTTTGGAAATAAAAAGCTAAGCAACCCTGTGGTCTCATTTTAGACCAGTTTGTCAATGATGTTCTGCAGGACTTTTTGATTCTGACTGCCCGAATTCAACGAGTAGGTCAGTGAATCATGTCTATGAACACCAGATTTACAAGATTGTATAATAATGAAAAATACGTAAAAGAAAATACAAGGGACTCTTTGTCATGTCATGTCATATTTAAAGTATTGTCTAATTTAGCACACACAATTGCTGGCCATGTGTATGTGAGTTTTGTTTGATATGTTGACAACATAATGCTAAGTTTAATTTTTGAGTAACTTTCTGATGTATTTACTTACTACGTGCCAAATAAAAGAAGCCTAATCGTTCAGTAACTAATTGATGAAAAGCATAAGTAACTAAACTTGAAAAAACATGATAAATGAAGTATTTGCCATCACCAAATACTAAAGCAAGAAATGAAAGTTCAAGTTATATACATAGCCTCAAAATCTGCTGCACTCCACATTCTGAAAGCAATTTATTGCAGTATATATGGCATTATGATATCTAGAAAATGTGAATTTATTGATAGTCCCTATTATTTTTATCCTTCTCTCAATTCCTCCCCCACAAAAATGAATACACTGACTGATCAAATTAAATTTTATTTAGCTGAAAAGCCACTGTTGAATGGAATGAAATGATCTTCATATCTCTAACCAACTCCTTCACAACTGGTAAAACCAAATCGAGCTCAAACTCAAATCTCTGAGCAAGGGATGAGCCAAACTGCCTATATGTAGAATGTATTTTATTTAGGATCTATTCACATTTAAAACACCTAGGATTGCTTGATATTTTGAACATACTATATTCTTCAGAAAATAGCTGTGCAGCTTTGGACTCATTAATCATTATTTTTGAAAAGACTTTCTTGTGAGAAAGTGCGCTTTAACCCATAGGTACTGTCTTATGTAATGTACTTATTAAAAAGAGCACATCCCTGTAGCCCAGAGGGCTGACAGCTTCCTCCAAAGCTGTACTGCTGCTCTAAGCTAACCTCCAGGGGCTACTGGAGAGTGATGCAGCCTTCATCCCCTCCTACAGAGTCTGAATCTGCAACAGTCTCAACCTCAGCTATCCTGAGAAATGCTATTCTTAAGGTGGCTACTGAACTTCACTTCTGGTAGAGAGGCAGTCTGGCTGAGCAGAAAAGGAAAAAAAAAATCACCTATCATTTTCAAAAAATTTCAAACAATTTTATGAAAGAATAAGAGCACGGATTCAGTGCAACTGAGGGCTTTTTTCCTCCTGCTCAGACACAGGTAACATTTGTTTCCATTATATCACTCATCTGTGACTTTTTATCTCACATGATGAAAATATAACAAAGAAATAAAACTGCCAAACTCTGAGCCTTATGACTGAGACAGAGAATGCTCGCAGACAGCACTGAAGAACAAAAAAGCACTGAACAAATTCAGTTCAAAAAGACTGATCATATCCTGAGGTACAGATAGGGCTTTTTTGTTGTTGTCTGTTAAAAGTGGCATCAAATCTTTAGAGATTTTTTTCTCCTAAGATGATATTTCTCTAGTTTACTAGATACACTGTTTTACTTTGCATGAACACCCTCTTTGACATAAAGTTCAGCCTTCAGGCTAGCATCGCTTATCTCTGTTTCCAAAAATCCTCATATTTGATCATCACATTTATTAAGTCAGACTCTGAAACAACTTCTATCATTCTATAGCCCTTTTATCTTTCTCTTCTTCCTCTAAAATGTAAGCAATCAAATAGTTTAAAGGCTTACAGGAAAGTGGTGAAATGATAGATACAGAATAACCAGAAAGTATTGTCCTCAATTCATTTTCCAAATAGTTGTCTGAATTTCAAATCCATAAGTACTTGTAATTTCCATAGGCCAAAAGACATGGAGAAATACAACCCCCGTCCCAATTTTCTATTTGCTTAGTTTACCTTCAAATTTAATGGATTTTAGATCCCTTAATATTGAGTAGAGGGAGAAAACACTATAGACCCAACAGAACTTTCAAATTCATCTTACTTGTTAGTTACCTATGTGTAAAGTTGAATTAATATGGAAACATTTTAAAATTGAAAAATAAATGTCAGTGAAAATCGTACCTATGTCAGAAGGCTTGGCAGTAAGAGAAACAATCTTGTGAGTGCATATGAAATGTTGAACAAGAAAATATATCCCTTGGTTGATATCAGTCAGTGGAAACAAAAATTTCAGTTATAGCATGTGGTCATCTTTGGATGCGAATTATCAGAGGTTCTAAGACTCAAAAATGCATGTAACAGAACATTTTACCTTGAAGTAGCTCTAAAATGGTAATTATACAGTGCATTATTTGGAAAACATATCAAGGCAAGATTGACTTGCCCTTGGAGAAGCAGGGAAGTTTCTTAAAAAGAAGTAAGAACAAGAAAGTCATAAGTAATTTCCACCCAAAATTCTTACTTGCAAGCTGCTCTTGATCCTAGCACTACTACTTGAAGCTGCCCTCAATGCCTTTTAAACAGGATCTGTGAACCGCTTTCCAGAACAATTTGGAGTCCCTCTTTGACGTATGTCCCAACCATACAGGGATGCCATATGCATCATAACTACTGCACAAGGGATAGGAGCTTCAGTATTCCTCACAATTCTAGTTTTGAGTGCAAAGGTGTCTTAGAAAACGTTCAGTAATTCCATCACTTTTTCATATGGTGAGAGCTACTCAGCATTTGCAGAAAAAGCCCATGTACACCAATGTATGCACACATACATTTTGTTTACAATCAAACCATTCATGTGAAAAAAACCCAAACAAAACCCCAAACCCAAACCCTGAGAAATATACTGAATTGCTGCTAGACACTCTACCCTCCCACCCTTTTGAGCCAAAACTGACAACATTAGCCCTTAGGTTCTATGCAGAAAGGATGTTGATGGCACTGCATGCTGCTCCTCTCTTAAGATAGGCTTGTCAGATTTTGGGCATGCAGCCCAGGGAATAGCAAAAGGGGAAGTCACAAATTTAGAACATGTATGTTCTCTTCACTGGAATATTTACATTTAAAAATGTCTGTACCTGAGGATAAAAAACACACAAAACAAACAAAAAACTTGTACTCTGCAGCCAACACATTCATGAAAGTGCCATTAATAGCAGCTGAATATATGCTCATGCACATGGCTTAAGCCCCAAGAGATGATCCTCTGTAAGGAGACAAAAGCTGAAAATGTAAAAGATTGCATTTACTACTTGTAGTCCTGGCAGCCCAGAACCTGATAATGGGAAGAGACGAAATGGTACTGGGCTGGAAAGTTGACAATGCCTGTTCAAGCAGGATGGAAAGACTGGTTTGTTATTCTAGCCAGAGAAAGGAGAAACGGGCAGTGGAAGGAGGGAGGAGTATAAACTGCAAGTGTGAACTTTGCTCCCTAGAGGCAAAAGCGGATTTCACTCTCAGTCTTCATAGCTTTCCCTCACACTAAACCTGAATACAAAGCTGATTCCAGGCTTTTCGACAGTAGGCAAAACTGAATATTGTTACCCTAAGAATCTGTGGGATCAAAATGAATACTTTTGTAGCCTTGAAACGGTTTCTGTGGAGGTGCAGAGATAAGAAGGAAAGAAAGAATTGGAGAGCTTCTATGATAAAAAGGATGACAGGATAAATTGGGGTAGGCAAGGAAGGCAAGGAATCTCTCTCTTTTACTATCCTTAAGTCAAGAAGCATTTTGGAAAGCTATTTTATAAAAAATATCAACATCTTAAAGCTGATTTCATAGATGGGCAAACTGAGGCACAAAGAAATGAAATTATTTTACCCAACCTTTCTTAGCAGATGAGTGTCCATTTTCAAATAAAATGCAAGTTTCTTTATTCCCAGAAAATAAGAGACATCTCCAGAACTACAGCATGTTTAGAATGCTGCTGTTTGTATGCTTGTATGTATGAACAAATATATATAAATCACCCTCATCCTAATGGCAACTCAAACCATTGAAACATGTGGCTACAATGAACATCACGCAGTCCATTCCTCTGCTATAAAGTTTTTCCCAATGGCTAATCAGAAACATTCTCCCTGTAATTGTACTTTTAGTTCAAACTATCATGGACAAAGATAAAAGACCATTATTTATTTTCTCTCCCTCTTCAAATTATACATCTCAAATCTGCTATTGTGTCTTCCGTGCGTCTCTCCTGTAGAATCAGGAGCTCAAAATCTATCATTAATCTTTTCTTTTGGTCACATTTTTTAAATACTTTTCAATATTTCTGAACTTTCTCCAGCTTGTCTGCATACTTCATAAAGCATGATATCCAGAACTGCCTTGATATTTAGTTGAGACCTTATCAGGGTTGAGTAGACAGAAGGATTACTTCACAAGTCATCATTTTTTAATACCTGATAAGATGTTTGCAATTTTTACAACAGCTTGACACTGTTGATTCAGGTTCAGCTTGTGCTTTACTGCAAGTCCAGATTTTTTCTTCCCCTCTCTGTGCAATTGGTACTTGTTCCCTTTTTGTAACTATGCACTTGTTAATTCTTGATTATATATACTCACACATACACACACATTGATGCTGAGAACTTTGCAACATGTGTTTCCCAATTCATCAAGATCCTTTGGAATTGCAATACCATGGAACAGAATGCTTATGCTCTTTCCCT
>NW_009933271.1:42345-113219 GCF_000696875.1 Nestor notabilis
CAAATGCAATAAGCATACTCTCTATTCCAGTCTCCAGAGAAGGAATGAAAATACAAGACAGTACGGACTCAGATCCCTGCAGAAGCACATGCTAAACAGCCTTCCATTTCTAACAACAGCCACTGACAGCTTTTAACAGTCATATTTTTTTGTAATCATTATTCAACCACTTAATAGTAGGTTCATGTAGTCCATGCTTCATTATTTGCTAATAAATATTGTGCATAATAGTATGCCAAAAGCTTCAGACAGACTTTAACATATATTCTTCTTATTTTAACCTCTTTACAGAGGATAAACAGAAGTCCTGTTACCCTGTTAATTATTTTGGCTTTACACAATTAGTTTTGGCAAATCCATTTTGGCTTTCATGCATATCCTTGTTTTCTCCTAGGTCTCTGTTAAATGTTTGATTCTATGTTCTGGTATTTTTCCAAGACAGGATCTTAAGTTGATCTTTCTGAAATTCCTTGGTGGCTCCTCCTCTTTCTCTTTCTAAAAACAGGCATCAGATTTGTATTTTTCCACTACTTTGGAACCTGACTTGACCTCCACCAGTTTTCAAAAATGGCTAATGACCTCAAGATTGTTCCAGCCAGATTTTTAAGTGTTGTAGGATGAAGTTTCTGAGGCCCATCTGATTTGAAGATCTAGCTTCTCTAAGTACTCTCTAGCCTACTTTCTCCTGTTCTAGCCTTAGATCTTGCTTTTTTGTGGCAGATATAAACTCTGTTTGCCACATGATCCCAGCTGACCTTTTCAGTCAAGATTAAAGTAAAAAAAGCATTAAAGCACATTGGCCTCCCCTAGGTCATCTATTAAGAGTTTCTCCCCTCTGTTGTATAGCAGACTAGTACTCCCCTTGATCTTCCTCTGGCTAATAACGTACTAATAGTTTGCTATCCTTGATGTCCCTTGCTAACTGTGTCTCTACCACAGCTACTCTTATTTTATACTTTATCAGAACATGAATCTTTTCTCCTCTGCTGCATGTTCTACTTTCTCCATCACACTTCATTCTGTGTGATTAAAAAAATCAAACTCTGGTATATTGGTACATAAAAGGAGATCTTCTTTTTGTCTGCACCAACATATGCACTTCTGCCTGAAAAATGTCATGGTGTTATGAATTTTTCAGTATTAGCAGGAACAGAGGTGCTATATAAACAATTCTTTAACCATTTATTGATTGGTGCTTTAACAACATCTGACTCTGCTAAAATCGCAACTAGATGACTGGAAACTCATTGTTTTATTTAAACTCTATGTTGCAGCATTGACAATTTTGGAGACTTGAGTTTAGGGTATAAAAGTTGCTGCTGACAAACAAATTCATTGGAAAGAAAATGATACCAAAATCAAGCATATCTCAGCACTGGACTTGTGGCATGTTTCTCAGTACAGCTATTGAGAGGTGGGCAAAACAGAAACAGTTCCCCCAGGGCCTGGCAACAGTGAGGGCACCATCTGGGTTCTGTGGTCTCAGAAAGTGCAAGGAAAAGGAGAGGGAAAAGTCAGGAAGGGGGATGAGAAGGAAATGTTATAAAGGGAGATGACTTCCATGGCAAGTGAAAATAGGAGAGAGGTAAAGGACAAATATTTTGCTATCTTTGGGGCTTGAAAGAGCTCCCAGTATCTTTGTCTTTCAAATGTGAAATTTATTACTAAAATCCCAGAAATTATTTGTTTCTTCTCCAAAATACATCTCAAAGAAAACAGTAAAAGGAATGAAGCAAACATAAAAGCTTAGCCTTTTAAAGCTTGTTTAAATCTTTCAGCTGAACTATTTCTAGAAAAAGGGTCCAATACTAACCCTTACTGCAGTGAAATTATTCATATGGGCAGGGATTACTCACACGAGTAAGAATCACAAAGGTTTTTTCTAATATACTTATACCAAAAAAAAGGATCGATTTTTGTGCATGTTTAAAGGACACAATGTGAAATAATAAAGAAAAGGCTTTAAAAGTGATCTTATTTCTGTTTATCTCAGACTGGAAAGAAAACAAATTAATAATTTGCAAACCAACAAGAATTCAACCTTGTAATGCCTCTGGTCATCAAGTGTTTCAAGAAAGGAAAAATAAAATGCAAAAGAAAACTGAGGATTACATTTTAAAATCAAGAAAAGAACAGCTTCTCTACAGAAGAAATGTTTGCTTTGTACTCTGCACAGATGCTGTACAAGCAAAATTCTCAGTATATTAATATAAACTGTCTGAAAAAAATTCGACCTGATTTCATAAGACTAGCAAAAACAAAACAAAGAGAAGCATGACGTTTATGGGCTTTTTTCTCTAGCACAACCATGCAAGCTGAGCTGTGAAACTGTGATGGAAATATTAGAGCTGTTGTGCCTGAAAAAACGCAGTGATCATTTCATTCTTCCTGTCTTTTAATGCTCCAGGGTTTTGGAGACGAATAGGAGCAATAAGTTCACTTTGCAGAATTAATGCTGTAATTCTTTATCATAAGAGCGGAGCATTACCTCAATCTGATTTTTCTACAAAATGGTTCAAAGTCTATTTTTAATGATGGCCCTAATTTGTTAACACCTTTTAAATTATTAATCCCCTTTATATTCAAGTAGTTATTGCATGTCATAACAATGTATCTATGCAGGGAAATTTAATAGTATTTTCTGCATGTCAAGAAAAGGCTTGTTCTGCAAAATGCTATTAAAACTGATAATGAGCTAAATATTTGCCATAGCAAACACTGAAATTACTATATCAATCAACTTTGGGTTCTCTTATTCAATAAACAAAATTTAACCTATTAACTTTGCCTAATTTTAGGCAGGAAAATGCTTGTTTTCAGGCATATCTTGCCCTTGACTTTATATCTTTATCATCTGATAACTACATTTTCCTGGCCAATTAAGCCATTGTTTTGAATCAGATGTAGCAATAGAAGGCTTTATCCTGTCTTGAATGCAACTATATTACTAGATCCTGAATGCGATTTTCTCTGAGCAAATTTAGACTACATTTTAAAGCACCAATCTATCACAGGAAAATGATAAGCTATGTTCCCGAAGACACCTTTCACATTAAAGAAGAAAAAAAAAAAAAAGGATTTATGATAGGTCAAATGGTAAAATAAAACCTTATATTGCAAATCTCTTAACTCCAGACTTCAGTATCTCCACAGATTTGTCTATGTGGCAGGATGTTTTTGCTAATATTTTAAAAAAATTACTCCAGAAATATAAAAGCTGCAAGCAAGCATCACCCCTGACAGGCACACGAAGGAAAGCATCCTCTTTCATGAGCATTTAAAGCATAAATCTGAATGCTGATTGAACACCTAACACCCAATTCAGTGGGAAAAAAGAGGCAGGTTCCATCTCTGAAGACTATAAGCTAAAATGGTTTATTGCATAAGATGAGAGCGTTGCCTCAACAGTGTCTGCTGGTGTGTGATGTTGTTGTTCATGCATAAGTGGCCATATTCACCCCCTCACTTTGCTTTTGTCACAGCAAATTGTTGTGTGATCAAGAGGGATCAAAGTGCACCCTCTAGAGGCTAAACGCAACTCCTGGCAGGATTGCAAGTCACCCCCTCACCCGAGGGCTGTATCTGGCCCTAGATCACCTCTTGCAAACAAAACAACCATAGACCGGCATGAGAGAGGTGTTAAAAATATGTTTTGCATTGGTTTCTTGATGTAAAACGCTAGGAAGGAATGTTCTTTTGTAAGTGCATCCTGCAAGGCATTGCTGTCTGGGATAGTAAGGCTGCGCAGACAAAATGAAGAATAAGATTTTGTTATCCCTGCCTGCAGTACGGGCCACATCTTGCTCATGCTGGACTACATCATGAAGCTCATAATAATTTCAAAGAAATGTAGAGGAAGCAAAGTGGAGTCAAAAAGCACACTTCCCTAGTTTTGAGGAAAAGAAGTGTTTATACCATTTCAATAGCCTGTCATTCTTACTCAAAGACAATCTCAATATAAAATATTTCCGGTGAAATGATTCAGAGCCATTCCTGAATGGAAATTAACTGCGCTATGTCATTTATGTCAGACAAGGCTACTTGTAAAGGTTCATGCTTGTGAACCTTGTTCTTCAGCTCACAATGAAATTACTACTTCTTTTCTCATATTTCACATCTTGCTATACTTCCCTGCTGCTAAATAAAGCACCACTGTGAAAGAATACCAATTTCATTTAATTAGGGGCAAGAACAGTATTAAGTTATTTTTTCTATAGAACTTACATGAAGAGTGGACCTGAAAATACCAGAATTCCCCTCAGAACAAAACTGTTGTGTTAAATCTCTTACACTTTGCTTTCCAAGACAATACTCTGTTCATTAAGAAACAATTTTCTATTAAAGATCTTATTTTTCATAATGATTAATAAAAAAGATTTCTTTTAATGGATGCCATGGATTGGTCATAAATAGTCATAATATCTCTTTCATAGTTCTCTCTGATTATCAAGACAGACCAAATTTTCAGGAACAAGTTTGCAATCATTCATGTATAAAATTGCACTTGATGTAATCAAGTCTGAGTTTGTATCAGGAATTCGTGTGTAAAAGTGGTTAAATAATAACAGCAATTCTGTCCTCCTCCCTCCCCCCCTCTCCCAGAGCATAATAAAGGCAGGAAATTCTGAATTACCTTAAAGTTAAATATGAAGAATCTCAGATTTACAAAACAGTTGCTGTTGAAGGTTCAGAAACAGTTACCTTGTAGTGACATGTAATACATATAAAATTACCATTAACGGCTGCAGTTTCGGTTAAAACTGATTTAAAAAACACACACTTTGTTGTTTCAAGTATTTCTGCTTACAATACTGCTAACATGACAGGAAAAGGAGGAAGAAAGAGTGACTTTGCAACAGGAGAGTGTTGCTCACTTCTAGCTTGTACTGTGCCAACACGGAGAGATACAGCATCAGAGGTACATCACGCAGAAGCATGTGCCATCAGGCAAGTAAACCCATCCTTTCCAGGCAGCTACTGAGACAGAGCCACTGTGGCTTCATCTGAGATTGTTCTACAGGGCAATTTTTTAGGTGATTATATTTGCTAATAATGATTTATTAATCTTATTTTCAGCATATAAAAAGTTGGCTAAAATCTCAAACTAGAGAAACAAAATTGTGTATAGGAAAGCAAATATGAAAGAACCTCATGGGTCTCAGGTAGATTTGAAAACCAGGAAGATTACCACATAGGCAACTGCCAAACGTATATAAATATACTATATATTTATTTTGTGAACTGCACCAAAATCAACCAATGGAGACAACTTTGAAATAAGGAAAGAACTATGAAGAATTAGGATTAATTAAAAACTAAATTGAATATATTGGGGGGTGTGTGTGTGTGAGAATAATCCACTTTTTAATCAAAACTGTCATTTAAAATAGTAAATAAAAAACAAAGTTTCAGCTCACTCTTGCAGCAACCAAACACATATCAACTGCTAACACCTCAGAATCACAATTAAAACAACACTGATGGAGGGAAACTTTTTTCATCTATTCCCAGGAAGCTATAGAGCACAATCCTTCAGTCTTCTAAGTAATGATTACTTCAGAAGCTCTTAAGCCCTTGTTTTATCCATGGAGACTGAGATTCTCAGGCACATAGGAAACCTCAGTCTAGTCTAAATAAAATCTAACAGCCTCCTTAATAACTAGACCACAAAGCTCTGTGTACACAGAAATTACAAGGTTAGGAAAAAAAACATTTTCCCCTTAACTAAACATGACTGTTTATGTTGGACATGTGCAGGTCCTACACATGCGTCCTTAGAGACAAATACTTGGGAACATTCACAGCTAGAGAGGCATTGAAGACTTGGTGATTATGAGAACTTGAACACAAAGCTTATGTTTATGGAAATCAATAATGGACAACATATTTTAAGTCTGACAACAGGCAATGTCCATAGATAAGTTTCTTCTTTTTTTCCATTAGAAATGTTCCTCTCCCCAACATTTCTAAACACAGCGGCATCTCACAATATGAAGATCGAAACAGTACATGTCTCTGCAGTGCTCAGTGTACATGTAAGCAGGGGAAAGAAACATCCTTTTTCCCCAGCGAGGCTCCATCTATCAGTCTGGAGCATTCACAGCAGAGTGAGATAACTGAAATGGGTAGAAGAAAATCAAACACACCTCTATTTCATGTGAAAGAACGTGTGTAAGACCGATTAACTGCCTAGCCATAACTGCTTCCACAGGATACTTATTCTGTTCAACTGTGATGAAGTTTTTTTCCTGAAGCAGTGTCTCCTTGAGCAGAATGCTTGCTGGATTTGCGATTTGAGTGGGTTTTACTGATCATTTGATCTGTTTGGAGATTGATACTTTTTGTACTCTCTTCCCATTGTTATAACTTCTGCAGAAGACAAACAGACCCTCAGACTTTTTTTCATGAATGAGTCCTATGCAAACATATAGCCTTGCCAGCTTCTAACTTAGGTAGAAACTTCTCTGTGGAAAGCTAACGGAGGCTGCTATGGTTAAATCTTAGTTAGGATAGAAAGAGGAGTGGCATCTAGAGAATAATTTTACTTGACAACCTGGAGCTAGGACACTCTTGCAGATAAGATTTTAGACAGGTCTCCAAGATCAGAAAAAAAACCCAAACCAAACCAAACCCCAAAATGCCTTAATTTGCCATGGGAGAGGAAAAAATTATGAAAAGGAAATAAAAGCATTTGATAAGGGCTCAAAAGATGAGCCATTTGTCTTGTAAATGTTTTAATTTCTACTTACAAAAGACTGGCAAAACAGGACTTAGTATGGCTTTATAAGAATCAAGGGTTGTGAAGGCACAGAGCAGTACTGTAATCATATTTATTTGAGGATATGGATTCAATTACTGGACTCTGAACCTGGAGAAAAATCAGAGTCTGGTTTGTGAAGTATCAAAACATGCTGTCTAAAATGGATAAAGAGACTGTTCAGATCTCACACCTGGGTTTCTAGGAGAAACACCTTCAGCCATAAATAATGACTCCATTTCATTGGAGTTCAGTTGCACCTCTAGTAAGAGAAGTATGAGCGGATTAACTCAATAAGATGAATTCAGAAATCGAGCTGCTTTCCTGCTTCAGACACTTATGTAAGGAGAACAGTCCTGAATTATGTAAGAGACTTTGAATAACAAAGCTTCCCAGCACTTAGAGAGACCATTTAAGAATTAGCAGCAACCCTTCCCTCTGCATTGGTCTAATTCTTGCCGATGAAGCCCTTGTTCTTCCTGCCCTTTTCGGGTCAATATAAATCTACTGTGCTCAGCTGAGCAATACGGACTAGTCCTACTGGACAATAGAACTGGAAAATAAATAAAAAGGAAACAGGATCCTTGCATCTTCTTTCTACCTCCTTCCAGCAGCCATGCTCATAAGAAGGAGCTACATTCTGTCATATCCAATTAATAATTAATTACGTAACCCTTATAACCATCCTTTTCAGAAGCCGCTATAAAATTTTCTTCTAAACCCCAGCATGTGTCATGTAATCCTTTCCCCAAGATTACTGGAAAGATGGAAGGAATGAATTTGAAGTCCTCATTGGATAGAACAGATACAGAGTTAGAATTACAGGCAATTTTAGACATAAAGGAAAAATGTTCTAGTTTTTTCCTGCATCATTTTACCCTTTAGAATATATTGTCCATGGATGCTGCAGAATATGCCAGATACTTTTTAAGAATAAGCAAGACAAACTTCTCTTAGAAATGACATAAATAAATTGCTTCTACACTGTGGCTGGAGAAGATGACTTCTTAAACTCCCTTCCATTACTATTTTTCTATGTTTATTGTCCCGGCTCATTAAATTCCACAGTTTTGGAAAAGACCAGAGATTATGTAGCCAAGATGATTTGGGTATCTTCAAATTAACCCCACAGGCTTTGGCACTGAGAAACAGAAAGACTGCCAACTGCTCTTCACATTTTCCCTAGCCTGCCTCTGATGCTTCTAACTGGCATCCAGTCAAAGTAGGATTGAACTTGTACACCTATGTGCTTAAATGAATCAAAGTCCTATAGTTTACAGAAACAAATGTTAGAAACTGATCATTTTAAGCAGCAGATTGTGTTTATGTGGAATCTGAATATATCTGGTTAGATTGTCCTATCCTAGTATCTCTAAGTAAACAAAACCTCTGTCTCCATGCCTGACTACATTCAACTCCAATGTCCTAGGTAACTGCATCATCACAAGTGGTGAAGATTCCAGCTTTCTCCATCAGAAGACAATTATTTCTTCTTTACAGATCGTATTGAGAACAAGTCTTTTTCTAAGATTGTCATTAACATGTTTAAAGATAGCCAGGGAGCATACACAAAGAAGGTGACTGAAAGGTGCTTTACAATATTAAGAAACAAATGAGTGAAATTTAAAGATAATTATACTAATAAGCTTAAAATATTATAATACAACTGGAAAGAGGCAACAAAGTAGCAATTTGTTGTTATTTGGTTTACAATTTCAAAAGGTGCAAACATTGGCAGCCTTATTGACTACACTCAGCTTTAACTGTTTTCACTCAGCTGTTGGTAAGCTGTTAAATGATGAGAGCCCCAAGTAGTAGCTAAGTTATCACATGTACATAATACCCACCTCAAGGGTTCAAGGCTCAGCCAGGCAGGTTAACAGCATGTTATACAATTATATACATAAAAAGAACTTTAGCAAACAGCATCTGAAGAAATGCCATACTGCAGATGCCACAATATTGTTATGACAATGAATAACACACATGGTGGTAGTCTTTTTCTGCAAATATCACATGTCACAGTGTGCAATTTATTTGCATCAGAAAGACTGTTTAAAACTCACACTGTAAGGAATTTAAGTTCCTGACCTGATACTCAATTCACTTTGGAATTGAAAGGGATAGAGAGATGTCATGTGTTGCATTTGGAACAGCACTTCCAAAAGACTTACACTGATGTCTTCTTCAGTCTAACCAAGGAGGCAGAGTAACAGTGTCCTGCTGTTTTGATTCTGTGGTGACAAAACTGGCATGAAGAAGGAGTTACAGTGCAGCCTGCACAGAGTTACTTTATGCTGCAGATTGTGCATAGTATTACCAACTCCAGATGGCTCAGGGAACAAGGGATTTAATTTGGAAAAGAAAAAAAAATGTTGCAAGAATCTAAATGTAAAACTTAAATGTTAGATCCTAGTGATCAAAATGTAAGATCCCGGATCTGCTGCACAATGTACTATCGTGGACCAAATTTTAAGGTAAATTTTAAGGTAACCCCTAAAAATCATAGTAGGACTTAAAATGAAATAAAAAATTAGCCAGACTATATATAACCTACAAAACTAAACCAAACCAAAAGAGCAAACTGCTGTAAATGCTTTTAAAAGGTTAAGGCTATGTCAAAACTTTCCAGAAAACAGGGAACCCTGTGAGATATACCGGTACGGAGATGCAGAGATGCATTGTTGCATGTACATAATGATTTGCATATGTACATATAATATATATATATTCTGTAGGTATGCTCAAGGATCAGAGTCCAAAATAACCTGGAAAATCCAAACAGCTGTGCCCAAATCCTGTAGCTCTCAAAAAGTACTCTGAAAATAAACACTGATTGTCTCTTCAGTCAAAGGTAAAGGTGGATTCATTGCTGACTTTGTCCATTTTCCAGTTGTTGACAGTTGTCAATACAAGGATTTGATTTCTTTATCCAAGCATCATGAACACTACATTAGTATCTTCAGAGAAAGATCTTGACTGTGAGCTGTAGTTTCATTGCCCCAACTCAATTACTGCATTCTTGAACTGCAATGTATTCATTTGTGGGCAGTGGGGCAGCCGGTGGGAGGGTATTGATTGGAGTATAATGTCATGTGTAGCAGCGAGAGTAAGATGAAAAGTGTTTTCTGCTTAATGGGTTGGTATTAAGTAGGTGGGAATGGCTTCTAATTAGCCAACAATTGCTGTGTTTCTCAGTTTCCCTCCCTTCCCTCCTCCCGTCGGTCACCAGCTGCCAATCTCTCTCTCCTTTTCCCTTTTTGTGTGGAGTTCATTGCTCACTGCAGTGAAAGCCTTTGTTTAAAAAAGAGGGCTCCCAGGGTCTCATCTGCCAGGGTACAGCTTGCTGCCTGCGATGAGTAGCAACTGTCAGTTTATTTTATCTCAACCTTTTCATCATTCTGCTGAAACTGGTCGAGTGAAACCACCTGAGAGACCTGAGGATTCAGTACCTACAAGTCATTAGCCAGGACTGCTCAGTCTCTCCCCACACAGCAAGTCAACTGAACACTGCTTAAAATATTGTCCACTTTAACCCTATGTTTTCCTATAGATGTATTAGAACTCTTCCCGCATCTTCTGAATTTTACTTGCATGATCATTCCATAAACATCCTACAACAACTGTGACAGTGCTTCTCAACTAAAATGCTCAAGCAACACTGTTTAGAAATAAAAAATATAATACACTAAAATTTATTAGAATGTCTTAGGTCAGAATCTCCTTTTTATCTCAGTTATGTTGCCCAGCACAAATACCATACCTAGCAATTCCCCCAATTATTTGAACCTCTGTTTTTCATAATGCATCTCAGAGAAAAGGGATAAATCCTGCTCATAGTTACACTTATGCACACACGCCCCACCCCCAATCAACGAGATTTTATGGGCATAACAAAAAGCAGTATTTGGTCCACAATTTTTAGCCTATTTACAACATTTTTCTCTCTTTGCCATATAGTTTCTCTCTCTGTATATACATATATATGTATATATAATCCACATGCACTTCCACCTTCAAAACAACTAGTATAATTGCACTACAATAACTAATAAACTTATCAAAGTATGTGAAAGAAAGAAATATTTTATTTTTAACTAAAATCAAATTAAATTTATCTAAATCAAATTTCAAAGTCATTAGCCTGAACAATCTTCCTCTGGTACACACAGCTAACTTGTTGCTGTCAGTACTAGCTACTACGTTTAATACAGCAACTGAAATATTGCTTTCCCCCATGCAAACAGTGAGCCATTTCAAGATATGTAAGAGATGACAAGAACAGAAACCCAGTTGTCCTCCAGTATATCAGTTGCTTAAAATCATCAATGTTTCACCTCAGTTCTCTTCTTACTGAGCGTAAGTGTGCATACTTGTACAAAAATCAACAAAATAAAATATAATTTGCTTTAATATTTTTCTCAAGACTGAGCTAAAGGTACTAGTGAGGATAAACTCATTCTCAGGAATTACACATCTCAACCTCCATTTTTCAGGTTCAATTTTACATCACCAACGAGTTGAATGCACAGTACTAACTATGCCTTGGCTGAGATACGTAGACACAATCAGACAGCTTGGTGTCTACGTTCACATGATTTGGAAATATCAAGCAGCACGAAATACACCTTCACAAAAGAGGCATGATTTGAGTACAGGCTTTCACAGACATTAATTATCGCATGAATAAGAATAAAGTTTAGATATGATGGTGCTGGGCACCTGCACTTACCATTTCAAAAACTGCTGCAGAAGATTAATTCCCCACAGGAGCTGACACCAGCAACACTGTGTTTGACTAACATCCATAGCAACTACGTCTCAAAAATCAAAATATGTGCCAGAATTTTTAGGAAAAGGAATTGTATTAAAACACTGTAACAACCATGGAAAAAATATTAAAAGCCCCTTTGATTCAGAACAATTTCAAATTGGCCTCTCCTGATTAATTGCTCTATCTGATACTAATTAATTTCAGTATTATAGGATATTAGCTACATGTTCAAAATTATATACTTGTATGACACACTGTGGAAAATACTGTATAATTACTTGGCTCTGTGGCAAGATTTGTATGAGCCCTTAAATGGGAATATTTTGTATTACAGATAATATTGAATGCTTAACTAAGTGAGTAGAAACAAGTGGATGAGCCTGGGGGCATGGTCATCTGCTTAAGCATGCATTTGGTTCTTCAAGCTAATTAATCACTTACTTAGTTGTATACTTAGTCAATCCATTCACACAGGTGATTAAGGCCTCTGTAAAGACTATTTTTGATACTTTGCATTTTTCTATTAACCAGTTTACTGTGATATTCAATAGGAAGTGTGTATTCTCTGATCACAGTGTAATAAAGACATATCATGAAGATCCATGCTAGAATGGTAAGTATGAAAAAACTGAAACACCACTTTAAAAAAAAACACCTATTGATTCTACTGCAAGCACAGAAGATACATCTAATAAGGTACAGATTGAGATGCGAACTACTGGGTATAGAGGTAACTGGCTTTTATGCTCTTTGAAAATTGACTGGAAACATACATAAAATTGTGGTTTCAAATGAAGGTGTGGGGCCAAAAAGGGGTGAGAGAATAATTTGCAATATGAAAGTGAAGAACAGGAGAGAAAACAAAAGAAAATTAGGACACCAAACAGACAGGGAAAGAGGAAAAACAAAAAAGAAAATGACTGTTACAGAAAATGTTCCAAAAAAATCATGATATATTCCTGGTGATTATGGAAAAGAGTAAAAAGAGAGGTGGATTTTTGGGCAAAAGAATTATGGCTTCAACTGCCAACTGTTCTGCATTATGCCTCTTCTCTTTGTCAATGCATTTCTTAAGCTCTGGATTGCAGGCAAAGCTAAAACTCCTAGGGCCTCCAAATCAAGGATTTCTCTGGAAGTGTCCTAATGTGGTTTGGCAAGAGTTCTGTTTCTTTTGTACCATTCAAGTGTCCTAGAGAATCAGAGCAGGACTGAGCTTCTGCTGTGAGATTTTAAACTGGTAGGGAGCTACAGTTTGGTAGAAGTACTGACTGCAGCACACAAAGCTACACACTAGTTCAGTGGGTAAAGCTACACTAAAGGGTCTGACAATATACTGCAGTTTGAACACCACTTCCAACCTTTTTTTTCCACAAGAAAGAACAATTCACCTTATTTAGGGAAACATTTTCTGCTGATCTAGAAAGATTGTCTGGGAAAACAGCTGGATGCCAACAATGTTTAACGCAGGATGTGTCTAAAGGAAATAAACGTATGGTGAGATTTAGACATTTCCATTGAAAGTATCAGATGGAAAATCTAGATGGAATCCAAATCCTCTTCTGGTTAAGATGTTTATATATAACTGATGACAAGAATACTCACAATCACATTAGGCAGGATGATAGTGAACTTTTTGAAGTTATAACACCACTTAGCTGCATAAGAACTGCCAGCTCTTGGCAAAGAAGAAAATTCTCCTAACACCTTATTCCATGGTTAAATATTAAAACGTTTTACAAATCCTCTCAAACCTGGTACTGCCAATCCACACACCTGGCCTGGGTCTGATCCTGTCTACCAATCCCAATTATTTAAGGCAACATTAAAAGAAAGGGGGGGGGGTGTTGGGGAATCACAGGAAAAAAACCTGGATAGTGCTTTAGTACAAAGCACAAGAACACTGAATATCAACACTCCCTTGTCAGACAAACTTCAGCCATCAGCAGAAAACACAACAAGCTACCACACTCATGGATAAACTACCATTTAAACTGTGTTCTCAGATGCTTCATTGAGAATCTGACGTATCTGGCCACTGACCACAATGTGACAAAAAACTTCCCTGTCACCCTTGGTTCTTCTCTTTGTACCTGATTATTTCTGTAGTTCAAGCAATAATCACTCTCACTTCCTAAAAATATCAGAGTATATCAATAAGCAGACTTCATCAAATACTTAAAACCAAGCCCCAATTAATAATAAATATGTGTACTACTGTCCTGGTTTTAGCTGGAATAGAGTTAATTTTCTTAGTAGCTGGTGCAGAGCTGTGCTTTGGCTTTAGTGTGAGAATAATATTGATAACACACTGATGTTTCTGTTGTTGCTGAATGGCACTTACCCTAATCAAGGACTTCTCATCTTCTCATGCTCTGCCAGTGAGGAGATGCACAAGAAGCCTGGAGGGAGCAGAGACAGGACACCTGACCCAAACTAGCCAAAGTGATATTCTATACCATGAAATGTCATGCTCAGTGTAGAAACTTGGAGGACTTGGTCGGGAGGCACCAACTGTTGCTTGGGCATTGGTCAGTGGGTGGTGAACAATTGCGCTGAGTGTCACTTGGGGGGTTTTATTCCTTTATTTTTCGTTTTCATTACAATTATTGTTATATTTTACTTTAGTTAAATTGCTAAACTGTTCTTATCTCAACCCACAAGTTTTTTGTTTGGTTTTTTTTTTTTTTTCTTTCTTCCTGATTCTTCTCCCCATCCTATAGAGGGCAAAGCAGGAAGTGAGTGGCTGTGTGGTACTTAGTTGCTGTCTGGGGTTAAACCACAGTAAGCACATAATCTGATTTTCTGAAACACACCTGTTCCATGTCATCAATATCTATATGTAAGCATGATGGTTTTCAACAATTAGGTAAGCTGTTTTGCATTAATATCAAAGGTACAGCAGTACAAAAAACCAAAAAAGAAAAAAAACCCAACTAAGATCCTTTAAAATGAAAAGTGGGAAAAGCTAAAATTCAGCAACTGGTGAGTGCTAGGTGATATGAATAAGAAGAGGTAGTACAAGTTTAGAAAATTCTAAGAAGAAAAAGACAGAACGACTTCTATTTTTTATTTCTTTTTTTCCTAATAATTTTTGTAAATGTAACTATTTTGGCATTTCTAGCCACAGTATTTTTCCAGAAGTGAGCAAATTACTCGATTCGGTAAATCCCACAAAAATGGGCAGAAGCCATCCTGTGAATTTCAGTAGGGACACTAAAGCGTTTTAGCTACTTGTGAAACATGCTTATTAAGAAGTGAGCCTTTGTGCTCTGGCATAGGGACAGCCTCGGAGTCTATACTTAGTCACACACCTTTCAATAATTTAAAATCATAGTTCCTATTTAACACTGGGAACAAGTGTATAATTCCCTTATTTCATGTTCAGCTGCATTTTCTGAGAAAACACTGAAACCTGTCTCTAAAGTCCTTTCATTTTCTCATTATTTTTGGTCATATTAACAATATATTCAGAAAAATTAAATAAAATTTTAATTTGTATAACTTGATGTAAATCATAAGCACATAGAACTTGAAGCAGTGTCTATTACAGATCCTACCTCCAAATTCTCGCACAGTGAACAGACTGCTGAGAGAAGGATGGGCCCCAGAAGGTTCTCAGGAGGCACAGGCATGCTCTCAACTTCCCAAAATAAGGGTCTGCGTCATTCCCATCTTCTTTACAGCAGTGGTTGGGAAGAAAGTCATAGTTTCTCCTGTTCAAATTCAGTCTAGCTACTTTGTCACTATCTTTACTCAATAACTTAGTTACAAACCCCATTAATACACCATCAAGAAGAAATATGTTGAAAGAAAGTAGGAAGATGTATGCTAATTTCAGTCACCATACAAGCCAATACACATTTCCCTTCTGTACATGCTAAGTGCAGATTAGACCTTTTAAAGTAATAACTATAACAGAGACACAAACAGTGGCTTTGAGGGAGCACATGTATGTGTGCAATTCTGATAGTCCCACGTCAGTATCATGATAGGCCAAAATCTGCTAGACCTTTAAATACGAAATATACAGTGATAGGAACCTGCTAACTCAAGCCACTACCTTTCCACTGATATCACATAAGAACGATTTTATGGATGTTTATCTGTGTAAGGTACAGAGACTTGCTGCTTTTGTAGTTTTGTTCAGTACACCATACCTTTCCTTTCTCTTAAATATTCTCAGATCAAAGAATCTGCTACCACCAAGGCACATTTACTGGGCAAATACAAAATACAATTTATAATGCATATTCCTGATGAAGATTGGTTTTGATTTGCTAAAGTGCAGTCAAGCATTTTAGGTACAGTGCCATGGCATAATAGTTCTATTTACTATGCATTTGAGGTAACTAATGAGGTGCTTATTAATGGAGGAAAGACAAGATTTGCAATGTTAGAAGTTTTCCTGGAAGTAGTGTTCTTAGAAAGAAGAGACAGTAAAGAGAGCAGTTTATTACATTCTAAAGTGTAATGCTAGAAATAGTCCTGAAGTTGATGGTATAAGATAATTCCATTGATCATAGGATCTCGCAATTGATGATACGGGAAAGACAATCATCTATGCTGCATATATATCTATTATTAAAAAAAAAACAACCCAAAACAAGAAAACACAGAAAACCTGTGATTGTAAAATGTGTCAATTTTTCAAAGTTCTTGAAAGTTAAGAAATGTAAATCTAAATTGTGCTCAAAAGCACACAATGTTTCTCAAGAAAACAACTGAAGACTTTTTAGTATGATGGAAATGATACATTTTAAGTCTACTCTTACAAGTGTTTAGATGATTTCAAGTACCCAAGGCCCCTTGCTGAGGCACAGCCCTGCTAGATGCAATGACCTAAGAGCTGCCAGACTCACAGAAAACACAATTTCTGGTCATCATTTCATGTAATCAATATAAAAAATCTGATTCAAAATTTTCTTGCCTTCAGTACCTTTAATTATTCTTCTGCCTTCTAGAAGGCAGCAAGTCAGGAGATTATTTATTGAAAAACTTGCGAAATATTTTCTCTTCAGACAATGTTAGCCATGCTGTAGGTTCCTTATTAGGTTCTAACATGGAGTAGCAAGATTTTTAATCTAATGATTCTGATGATTTTTTTCATTTTTAAATGTTTGACTAAACATAAAACATCAATAAAAAAATTATTCATTCTTGCAGTGGCATCTCACAACGGCATAAATATTTCTCTTGTAAGTGAAGCCAGGTGACAAAGTCAAATGCAGAAGATTGAAACACATTCTCCTTTGCATTTACAAACACTGTTTTCTGAAAGTCCTGTCCCTTTTGTCCATGACAACTATGGACTAACATCCATTTTATTAATAAATGTTGAAATAAGTTGAGTAATTAATGGTTCTTCCTGCCTGGTTATTGAAATGGTTGATTTAGAAAATAAGCCTTGGTTGAAAGACATAAGGTAATGACAGTACTTGAATTTAAATGTCATTGTTGCTCTACTAGTCTAAGTATTTATTTTGACTAAGAATACAGAAACTACTCTGATTTTTTTTTTTTGGTCACAGAAAAATTATTCAGTCGGAGTAGTTAGAAATAAAAATTTATTACCTTCCTGTCACTAAAATCCCTCGCAGATTAAGAAATACAATTGTATCTTGTCTTTAGCTGTTTTATCATAAAAGACTGAAAAAAATCTAGTAGGTTATCGATGCTGAGCTGTTTGAAAGAGCTAGAATTACTGGTCTATTATCACAGCAGCAGTTTCCAAAGTGACGAGTTCAACACAGGATGCACAGACATTCTCCTGGAAGGTAGGATAAAGGCTGTACCTGAAACTCAAAGCCAGTGAATCCTAATATTGAATTAATGCCAGGTCATGTTTTGCCAGACAAAGATATTAAAAATGTAATGCCAGTACCAACGAGAAATTTGGCACACAAAACATGAATAATGTTACAGATTGTGCTGACAGTGTGACACTATGTTTTCCTGGATGTAATCTGGGTATCATGAGAGTAAGCTTGGAGCACTAATGAGAAGAATGATATTGAACTGGAAGAGCTGCTAAATATGCAGTAGCCACAGGGTTCCTGGAGTTAACTGGAACTAAAATAAAAACTGTAATACTGAAAGTAACAGAGGCTAAACTAGGCAGAAATGCAGAAGGAAGAGAATCTCAGCAGGCAAAACTTGTTTCTGGCATCATGCTTGCCAGGACATAAAGGGCTTTTCTAATCATACTTATCCCTGAAGTACCGTTAAAAAGAAGCATGAATCTCAAACTTAAAGGGGCACACATCATTTCAGACGATAAATGAGTTTCACAACTGGCTGGAGAAAGCAATGTATAAAAGTGGAATGGAGAACCTCTTTAGGTGAAAGAAGTAAAATACATGTTGAAGCTACAAATATCATCCTATCTTGTCGAGGCTCCTATTATTTTGCTGTTGCCATTGTTGATTTATCTTTGCCTCCTATTTATATCAGCTACAGGTAATGATCCTCATGTGAAATACTATAAAATTGCTTGACATTGGATTCTTCTTTGACCATATCTATTGGAATTCTTGGCATGTGCACTACAGGTCTAGGAACTTACTATCTCTTGCAGGAGACATGCACCCAATTAACTCTGCCAGCTAACAAAATCTGAGAATGTGTTGGATATTCACTTATTGAGGCAAAAATCATAAATATATACAGTCACTGAAAAAGAAAAACATTATCATTGAAAAAGGACTGCCCTGTTACCATCACTAGAACTCCAGAGTGCTATCTAGTTTGTTATCACTTCAGCATGCCAGTGAATGTCTTTGTTTCACAGTTCTCAGTTGCTTCTAGTGTTGCCCCTGGTATCCTGGCTCCCGTTAAGCCAGTAACATCTTCAAATATCAGTCTATTAACCATTTACTTTATATATAAAATTTACAATTGAAGTTATACTTCATTTTCCAATTCTATGAAAAGAAAAGATACAAAAGAAAACAGCAGACATGCAGTTCTTTGAGAGTATGATAACTGAGGGAATTTGGACACAGTAACTCTGAAACACCATGTTATGAATTTGGCCTATCTGTCATTTATTTCCACTATAATCGGGATTCACATTCTCCACAGGAATACAGACGGGAAAGCTTTAAGGTGTAGCAGACTTGTCCCTTTTCCTTCAAAAGTACAAAACAGTTGTTTTGTATATATACTATCAATATATCAATACTATCAATACGTGGAGATAATGCATAATTCAGTTTTTCTTGTATTAACATATAGCAGGGGGGAAAAAAAAAGTAAAGGAAATTTAACCCATGAAGAGGTCTACTCCATACAAAGTCCTCCTCTACTCTTTATCTGAGGTAAGGAAACACAGTGAAGAAAACAGAGTAGCTTTTTCTTTCCCCCGCCCCCCTTTCCTCTCCAATGTCAAACATAAGGATGCTAAAAATAAAACAGCATGTTCTTCTGAATTCAGAACTATGCCCCTTATATCAAGCAGAAATTACTTCTTACCTTTAGTAACAGGGAACTTACTCTTGAATGCACATGTAAGAGTGACCAGAAATGAAGACTATTATTTTTCTTTAAGGATTAAAATAATGATACTTGAATAAACTAATACAACACTGCTTGCCCATAACTGATGTTTTGGAAAACAGCACTGAAAAAAGTAAGTTACCATCCATAGCAACTACTACTATCCATTTCTCCCTGCTATATTGTATTTAAACTTACTTAATTCAGCCTTTAAAATAAGCAGACAAAGGAGTAAATCTAACCCCCATTCAGTACATGAATTAAACCCAGGAAATAATTTAATAAAACTCTACAAGAAAAATGACTTAACCATTGAGGACAATACAGCACTAATGTGTTTCATAACCAATGTCTTACCAACTGTAAAAGGGTCAGTGCACATGTCACTTCTGTTCTCCTTCCATGCCAGCAGATACTTGAGGTTTATGAGATCTTCTGCTTCTATATGGCTATTAAATGGCACCATCAGTTTATGAGCTTTTGCAATGCCATAGTAAGCCTTTGTTTCATCCACTAAGGGCAAATTATTTAAAGTTTTTGCTGTTTCATAAGCCTGACTGAAATATTCAAAAGCTTCATTATAGTTCCCCTAGTAAAGAAGAAAAAAAAAATAAATTGTAAAAACTACTTGTAGACACCTGTATTTTAGAATTAGAAATTAGAATTAGAGCCTGCTCCTCTGGCACCTCAAAGATGTTGCAGCTGAGAGGCCAGCCCGCAGAATGACTCATGGCATGGTATTAAGCAAATCACTCTCCCTTGCTATTTCCTAAGCTCTAAAATCCAGACAACACTGCTCATATCCTTCTCAGAAACAAAACTCTTTTTGGTTGTCTGTGTAGTATTTCAAACATACAATACTAATTAAAGCCTGCTTGCTCTCTGGAGGATGCCTTCTATTCTCTTATTGGTGTGGAATTCTGCTGCCCTGATGGCACAAACTTCTTGAGTGAAAACATTTTCAGAGCTGTCTTATCCTTTCACTCTCAGCTCAATTTAGTAGGATTGAAATTCCCTTCTGCATAGAGTATAGACCAGGAGGGGAGACTCCACTTGATACCTGTTGCACCTGATACTACTTTTGGGGATCGAAATTTATATAACTGCTAAAGTGTGCATTTAATTTAGAAATGAGGAAAGAGTAATAGGAATTCAGGTAGTCTTTAAGCTTTGTTTAATACAAAAGAGCAGAATTAGGCCTATGAGGATACAATAATGAATAAAGAACAATAAGCAGTGGAATAATAGATGAAAAGCAGAATCATCTACATATCATACTCATGAGAACTGTAACAGGTTAAGTGATGCAATTAATGAGAGGAATACAGCAAATCAGGCTAAGAAACTTGAGAAAAGTAAAGTGATAAATGACACTGTGTCAAGCTAAGTGTTAGAGTTTGCATATTAAGTAATGAACCTACTTAACAAACTGGGAGAAATTAAGCCTAATACTTGCACATAACACAAACCCAGGCATTTTAGGAAACAAGAAACATATGGGTAAAACAAGCCTGTCTAGAAAACAGGAACCGATTGTTCAGCATTAAAGAAAGACAGTGATGGTGATGGAATAGTAAGATGACAGAACTGTAAAGATACAGCAACAGCATAGACAGAGCAAAGTGAATTTGGTCAAAGTCACTTTGGGAAGAACAGTAAAAGTTATATCCCTGGTTTACTAAGGGTTCCCTAAGGATAGATCTGGATATAAATAGAGATATCTTTAATTCGATGAAAAGGACAGAACTACTGCAAATTGTATCACCAGGGAAGTACAGAGTTGAATAAAAATACCCTAATAATGATTTAGAGAATACTGGTGATGGCAGCTGACAACAAGCAGGCAGTGACCCAAGAGAGGAAATGGTACTTTAGATTCAGTTTTGGTAAACATTGCAGCAAAATGGTATAGAAAATAGAAAATAGTGAATTGTAAATCTTGATAAGATTTTTATTTTTTAGTATGATTATTTTACGTGTTTTATATAAGTTAATTAGATTAAGTTACTAACTTTTTTCCCTTCTATACCACTATCCTATTCAAGGCAGCAAATTCTGAAATGCAAAAGATAATTTAGATAATAACCAAAAAGAGGTTAATTCTTAAAATATCAGTTCTCATAGAACTAATTAGCAGCAATGGTGGCAGAAGCAGTGAAATATAAAAATAGTTAAGAATTTAGTTAATTATTTTTTGAGTTTGTAGTAGAATGATTTAGCACAGTGTCACATCACCCTACTTTCTTCTAAATTTTAGATCCATTTAAAAGTTACTTTAGCAAGTTCTGAAGGACTCAAAATTTAATTTTCAATGGGAAATTTAGCATTTATGCTAAGAACATATGTAAATAGAAATCTCTTAAGCTAATGTAGAGAACAGAGTAAGGATTTTTTCTACTGCTTATGAAACAAAAATGGGCCAGCAGCTTTGGTAGCAGGATTTCTCTGTAAGAGAAATCCAGAAAAAAACCTAAAGGCATCTGATGACAGTGCAAGTGAAAAGGGGCAAGTAGCCTGTTCAATACATTACATGTAGGAAAGAAATTCTGACAAAAATCAGGCCACAGAAGCTAAAAAGGGTGATTTTGAAATGACATTTCTATTTTCATTTTGTTCACAATGGAAGTGTTTCCTAATTTTGAGATTGTACAGTCTGCAGTATATTATTTTTATTACTCATTGTTTCTAAATAATTTCGTGTAACATTTCAGCTCTAAAATAGGTGTTTAAGGGCTCTACAAGAGTCTTTCACCTCTGCAGCAATGTTTTTAATCCTTCTCATTTAAAAAAAGCACTACTGCAGTGCAAGTGCTACATCTCTAGATGTAGTAAGGGACAGAGTTAGTATGGAAATTGCTAGTCAGGCTGCCAACAGAACTGCTGCCTTCGCAGGATCCATCCCAGAACCAGAGACTGACACATGGGTCTGAAAGCAGCACTTCAAAAAACCTTAGAAACTATAATAAAGGAGTTTCTTAGTCACCTCTGGCTTAATATTGTCTGTCATTGACTATCTATTGATTTAAACAGGCCAAATAAAAGCCATCAGGCGGGGTGGAGGCATATAGGAGAGAAAGCACTTTCACTAGCAGCACAGACCTTTGCCAAACTATTTGTTGCTAGCACCCACAATTTAAATTTAGCAGAGAGAATGTAGAGAAAAAAAGTCAAGCTAAAATAAAATACTGCACATTAGTACTCCATATAGTATACAGTCATTTTAAAAAAGCATGAATTTCAATATGTAGTACAATAAAATTTCATTTGCATTAACTGATGACTCTTTATGGGCATATAAGGCTCCAATGGTGATTTGGATACAGATTTTCTCAACACTAAGAGTTTTCCAGAATCTGAATTTGGAGTTTTTATTCACCAATTCTAGAACAAACCCTTATGTGTTAAAAAATATGGTGTGAAATTTTCACCTTGCCAAAAAACTCAAGGCACATTTTATTTAGTCACACAATATCTTCTCCTTTGGTAACTCTTGTAAGATACAGTACCTGGATCAAATCATTCTGGGTCATCTCATGTGCAAACCTAGATTTTTGCTATGAATTAAACCCAATTGTTTGACATCGTTACTACAACCAGTACTTACCCCTTCATTGTAAATATTCCCAAGTAATATGCATCCATCCACCAGGCTTTGGCTTAGATGAGCATTCTCAGCACCTTTCATAAACTCTTCCAAGTACTTCTTAGCTTCAGCTGCTTTTCCCTGACTGAAGCAAAGGACAGGGACAAAAATCGATATTCACTCCAAATGCTGAAGAACTATCCCTCTGTTCCAAAGCAACTTGTGATGACTCATTAATGACTGGACTTTATTTCCAAAACAGTTGTCCGGACACTACCTGTGCTGAGACCAATGAGATGAGCCCGCACAGAACATCTGAGGGCAGAACTGGATCCTTTGAGTGAAATAAAATAAGGTATTTCTGCCACATATTGTGCCATATTTTAGGACCACGAATGAAAATGCAGGTGATGATTTTATAGGGGTTTTGGAGTTTCCACTTTTTCCTGTTTTTTTTTTTTTCCTACTGAGCAGCTGATAACATTTTAATACAGCTGGACCCTGCATCCTGACAGAATAGGGAGAGAAGGCAAAAAGATTAGTTTCTCAGTAAGGCTTTTCGGGCTCCTGTCATTCAGAGCTGCCATTTCTTGCTCTAGAACCCTGGTGGTGCAGCAGCAGCAACATAATGGTGCTGTCTCTTAGTTCTGGGGATAACAGCCTTTCCCTGAGTGCAACACTGCACTTTGGCTGGGTGGATAAAAGGTTGCTGGAATCACACAGGCAAACCTATAAACTGTGGATTGCAGGTGCCACCCCCAGATCCCAGTGAGATCAGAGCAACCTGAGGTCACAGCTGAATCTAAGTTGAAAATTGGCTGACGTACTTTGACGGTAACATTTGCAGATTTCCTTTATTTTTTAATAAAGCCAGTCATATTAACAATATAAGATCTCTGCAGTGTGATTACAAGATATAAGATAGACATCTAGGTCTGCTTGTGAGTAAGGCACTGCGCTCTTTTTTCCTTTAAGGCTTAAGTGTTACTGCAGCTGACCTCAATATTAGCCATGAACTTGAGTCACTAATGTAGGAGTGCAGCATGCTAAATGTCAAGCCACCAAGCAAGACAGAAAAATCCAGGCTTAATTAAGAAACTCACAGAAATAGAAGTTCCTGTAAGTGATAAAGAATTGTGATTTATTTTCTCACCATTTTAAAAACACAAATGACTGCAGCAAATGACTGGCTGAGGTTTATTTACATTAGTTTTTATTATAAACTATATTTTATTATAAACTATGTGTGCTTTCAAAATCTGTCAGAAGTCTGCAATTCCCTTCCATCAGAGTAATTATAACAGGGTAGGGCCTGCCAGGGAACAGGAAACACAGCAAAACATGGCTGCAAATTTACAATATTGCAGTGATTATCTACATGTGATTGAGATCAGCTAGATTCCCAGGAAAGGATGCTAAAACACTGCAAACTACCATATGTTATAAGCTACCATAAAGCTTAGTTGCCAATAAGCAGAGTTGGATTTACTAGTTTTGTAATTTAAGTATTTTAATATAATGAGAATATTAAATATACTGTACTGTAAATATTAGCCAAACATCAAAAGGTTTCTAAATCTTAGAATTAGAAACACATTTTTTTTTAATCTTTTCTTTTTTTCCTAAGGAGAGACAATCAAATGTTTCTCCACAGAAACACAGCATATGATTTATATAAGTTAAAGAACAAGGTTAAAGTGTTAGACAAATATTAATTCCAGTTTTTCTAGTTTTCTATATGCAGTGCACAGGTGCAACTTGAAGAGCATATTATATGGTATAATCATTAAATCCATTCAACCAGACCTTTGAGAGTTAAAAACATATATTCTGAGGAAAAGGAGTCCTTGGTCCAAGGAATGAGAATGAAACAGTGCAGAATATTTGTGTATCAAGGTGATTCCAGTTTCCAATTGGGAAAACAGGACTGTTAACACCCACATCCCCTGACAACTGTCCAATTATGTATATCACACTTGGCCTACTGTTTGCAGTAGAAGTAATCAATAAAGGATGTGGTTGAGTGAACATAGATTTTGGTTGAACCAATGCATGAAAACTTAATCATTTACTCAGAGTGGAGAAATCAAATAGAGCAGAGATGAAACAGCCACTAAGGGGTTTGTTGATTGTGCCACCAAGTTTGCAGGCTAGAGGCTGAAAGTAATAAAGCAAATGGAATCAGTGACAGGAGAAAATGTAAAAAGGTTTTCCTAATTTCATGAATTAATAGAAATGTTTTGATGTATTTTTGGTCATTTTTTATATTTCACATAAAAACCTATGCTGTGCATATAGAAAATACGAGAATTGCTAGGGCATATAACCTCTTTCAAGCAAACAGAAATCAATTTGACACATATCAGAAAGATATTTCTCACTGTTAGAACTTCGCTTATGCCAACTAGCAGTTGGTTGGTAGAGTTTAACAATTTTTCAAAGGAAGTACTTTTAAAAGCACTCCAGCTTGAGATATTTAAAGAATGCTAGAAGGATTACTGAAACACTTTATCCTTTGCAAGACCCAATAACATGATGAACAGGTCTTTCCTATTCAAAGGGCTAATATTTTATAGTTCCTTCAAAAATCTACATGTTATTTTATACAGCCATATACTTTCTATCTCCTTAGACATCACCTCTCTAAATGCATAAAATGTAATTTCCAAAAAATATAGTCATTCATGATCCCACAGAACAGTTATGATGACTTCAGCAGAAGAGATTACACATCTACAGCAACTCATTTTCCAGTTTCATGCTAAAATGCCCTATGAGATTTTTACCCCTATTAGACTTTTATGAAAATATGCACCTTTTATAGGATTGCTCATGTGATTGAATTGGATGTATAAATCATGTGTCCACAAGAAGTCATTACCATGGTGGACACCTGCAGAATAAGTCAAGAACATGATGCTATTATGTCAGATTTTTCCCTGGAAAATGACATGCCTAAATGCACATGATAGAGATTTTTAGTTTCCCATGGTCTGTGGAAACATCTGGATCAGATTTCACAAAGTATTCCAAAGCTATAGACAAGTTCTGAGTGATTCAGGAGGGCTCAGCTGATTTCCTCCTATCTGTCACAAGGCAGTAAGTGCAAATTCTCAGATACTATGGTTAAAACATTATTTTAGGGGAACAGTCATCTTTTCTTTGTAAAGACATTATCCCTCAAATTATTATTAGCACAAGTCCAGCCTAGATTAGGTAGAAATACAAGTAAAGAAAAAGTTATCAAGCTGAGTATGGAAATTCTGTCACTAGCAGTAATTACTTATGCATTTATCCAATGTTTTCTGAACAGGCTTGCCAGAAATTTGCTTGTTTGATATACATCAGACAAGTATATATCCAAAAGTTTGATGTGAGACTAAACAGAAGTTTTTTTTAATGTCTCTACACTGACTTCTCAAACCATTTTTCACTGCCTATTCCTCCTGTAAGGAGGAACCAGTAGAGTCAGATCAGCATGATTTTGTTCATGTAAAATTCTGTCATTGAATTTTGAGAAGTAGGTTTGTCTGAAATATTCATCATGCTGAGTTACCAAAAGTGTTCCGTTAGAGAGCATTACGTGGCAAAACAATTCATCTAGAAGAACTGCTTAAGACAGCAACACAGAATCAGAGTATAGTTAAGATTGGAAGGGATCTCCAGGGCTACCTCCATCCACCTTGCTCAAAGCAGGGTCAACCAGAGGAGGCCTGTGTCCAGTGGAATTCTGAGTGACTTTGGAGGTCCTACTCTGTCAAGCTCCTTTCCATCCAGTTAGCCCACAGCCTGGGCTGGTGGCTGGTGTTATTCGTCCCCAGCTGCAGGATGTTGCATTTTCCATTCCTGAACTTCATGAGACTGCCATTGGCCCTTTACTCCAGCCTGCTGAAGGCACTCTGAAGGGCAGCACAACCACCTGTGTGGTGGATCAACCATTCTTCTTCAATTTTGTATTGATTGCAAACATGCTGAGGCCACACTTGGTCACACCATCCAGGCTCTTAATGAAGATCTTAATCAGTATTGGTGCCAGTACGGCTCCTTGAGTACACCACTAGTGACTGACCTCCCACTGGACTTCATGCTGCCATTTGCAGTCCTTTGAAGGACAGCAGCTCAGCTGGTTTTCAGTCTACATCACTTGCTATTTAGCTAAGCCATATTTTATCAGGTTGTTTATGAAGAGGTTATGGGAGATAATGACAGAAGCCTGGTTAAAATTGAAAGAAACAACATCCACTGCTTTTTCTTTTTCCACCAAGCCAGTCATCTGATCATAGAAAGCTATCAGGTTGGTGAAGTACAAATTCCCTGTGTTATTAAATCTAATCACCCTTTTGTCGTTAACATTTTTGAAAATTGCTTCTGGATCATTTGGCCTATCACCTTCTCAGGCATAAGGGCAAGGCTGACCAGCATGAGGTTTCCTGGATCCTCTCCCTTGAAGACAGAAGTGACATTTGCAGCCTTCTAGTGCTCAGGAACCTCCCCTAGTTGCTCCAACCTTTCAAAGATAATTGAAAGCAGCCTTGATTTGGACAGCTTCTTCAACACCCAATTCAAATGTTACTTACGCTATTTTCTCATGTCAGAGATCCTTCACAGACTATTCAGCTATTTTTGCTGCTTGTGGTATGGTGAAATTTATCATGGAATTTATCCATTCCTACTTAAAACAATGAATGAATGGGTTTTACAGAATGGTGTCTTGCTATTCTCCTAACAGAACTGCCCCATGAAGACAATGGATAAAAACTTCACAAGTCTTATGACCCTCAATCATGGAGTTCAAGCATTCCAGAAGACATAAGGCCCACAGACAGACTATATATCTTACCTGAGACAGGCACCCCATGACTGGAGCGTAGCTATTGATGGCTACAGGCTGTTCAGAAGAGACAGATGAGGAAGGAGGTATGGAGGGGTTTCCCTTTACATCAAGAAATGGATAGAGTGGGAAGAGCTGTCTCTGAAGAATAGCCATGAGCAGGTTGAAAGCTCATGGGTAAGAATTAGAGACCAAGGCAGCAAAGGAAACGTCATGGTTGGTGTCTACTACAGGCCACCCCATCAAGGGGAGCCTACTGATGAAGGCTTCTTACTCCAGCTACAGAAGGCATTGTGCTTGCAGGCTCTCGTCCTGCTGGGGGATTTTACTGCACTGACATCTGCCAGAAAAGTAGCACAGCGAGCTGCAGGAAATCCAGGAGACTCCTGGATTGCATTGAGAATAACTTCTTAAACCAGGTAACAAATAATCGTGCAAGAGGGGATGTAATACTGGAACTGTTGGCCACCAAGGCAAGTGAGCTAATTGATGACATCAAGATTGGAGGTAGCCTGGGCTGCAGTGATCATGCACTGGTGGAATTCAGAGTCCTGAGGGATGTGGGTCAGGAGAAGAATACAGTGACAACCCTGAATTTTACAAAAGCAAAGTTCCAGCCCTTCAAGGAGTTAGTCAATAGGACCCCCTGGGACACTGCCCTCAGAAAAAGGGAGAAGAACAAAGCTAGCAGATCTTTAAGGATTTGCTTTCCATAAAGCACAAGAGCCTCAGTCCCCAGGTGTAAGAAATCAGGAAAAGAAGGCAAGACACTAGCATGGCTGAGTCAAGACCTGCTGGTTAATTTAAAGGGCAAGAAGAAAATGCACAGGCAATGGAAGCATGGACAGATATCCTGGGGGACACTGCTTGGCTGTGTAGGGATGGGGTCAGGAAGGCCAAGGCACAGCTGGAGCTGAACTCTGCAAGGGATACAAATAATAAGGGCTTCTAAAGGTATGTCAGCTGGAAAAGGAATGTCAAAGAAAGCATACCCCCCTCAACGACCACTCCGGACAAAATGATAACAACAGACAAGGAGAAGGGTGAGGTACTCAACAAATTTTTTGGCTTGGTCTTCACTGGCAACCTCTCTTCCCACACCTCTCAAGTGGATGGACGGGGGAGCGAAGTCCCTCCCACTGTAAGAGAAAACAGGGTTTGCGACCATCTGAAGAACTTGAACATACGTAAGTCTATGGGACCTGACAAGATGCATCCCAGAGTCCTGAGGGAGTTTGCTGGTGTAGTTGACAAAAAAAGGGAGAAGAACAAAGCTAGCAGATCTTTAAGGATTTGCTTTCCATAAAGCACAAGAGCCTCAGTCCCCAGGTGTAAGAAATCAGGAAAAGAAGGCAAGACACTAGCATGGCTGAGTCAAGACCTGCTGGTTAATTTAAAGGGCAAGAAGAAAATGCACAGGCAATGGAAGCATGGACAGATATCCTGGGGGACACTGCTTGGCTGTGTAGGGATGGGGTCAGGAAGGCCAAGGCACAGCTGGAGCTGAACTCTGCAAGGGATACAAATAATAAGGGCTTCTAAAGGTATGTCAGCTGGAAAAGGAATGTCAAAGAAAGCATACCCCCCTCAACGACCACTCCGGACAAAATGATAACAACAGACAAGGAGAAGGGTGAGGTACTCAACAAATTTTTTGGCTTGGTCTTCACTGGCAACCTCTCTTCCCACACCTCTCAAGTGGATGGCCTGCAAGATGGGGACGAGGGGAGCAAAGTCCCTCCCACTGTAAGAGAAGATCAGGTTTATGAATACCCAATGAATCTGAACATACATAAGCCTATGGGATCTGATGAGATACACCCCAGAGTTCCAAGGGAATTAGCTGTACATTTGAAAGCCATGGCACCCAAGTGAAGTGCCTGATGATGAAAAAAGGTAAACATTGCACCCATTTTTAAAAAGTGTAAAAAGGAGGACCCTGGGAACTAACAACCTGTCAGTCTCACCTCTCTGCCTGGAAAAATCATGGAACAGATCCTCCCAGAAGCTATGCTAAGGCATGTGGAAGGCAGGGAGGTGTTGAAGCAGGTCCGGAAAAAGGCTGGAACACTTCTATAAAGACAGGCTGAGAAAGTTGGGCTTGTTCAGCCTGGAGAAGAGAAGGCTTATTGCAGCCTTTCAGTACTAAAAAGGGGCTTATAAGAAAGATGGGGACAGACTTTTCAGCAGGGCCTACTGTGATAGGACAAGGGCTAATGGTTTTAAGCTGAAAGAAGGTAGATTTAGATTAGATGTTAGGAAGAAATTTCTTACAGTGAGGGTGGTAGCCAGGTGTTATGTATCAGAGAACTGAAGAGAACTGTGATTGTGACTGGCCCTTCTGTGCTCTGAAAGGCCAAGAGTAAAGGGATCTGACTCAAACAGGAGAATTTGCTCTGAACACTGAAATAAACCTGGTGAGAAGTCCTCCTCTATAAAAAAATTGCCAACCTCTAACATGCATCATAGACGCTGAAGTCCCCAAACAAAGGAGGAATCAAGGATAAGATGCAACCTTCACTTTAAGCTCTTTAATGTTTCTTACTTCATATGATAATTACATTAGACTATGCCAAAACTGTTTGTGTAACAAGTTGAAGAGTTTCAAACTAATTCACCTGGAAGTAGATTTTAATCCCAGATTCTGAAATGAAAACATTGAAGACAAGCATTTTATTTGTGACAAATTTATATCTAGTTACACATACACAAACTAGAAATGCCTCCACAGAAGAGTACAAGAAATAGAAACTCAGAGTTCAGAAAGATCACACTGAGACACCTGCTGAAGCTTGCTACATTCTTCAAAGTTTTCTGTCTTTTTTAACTTGGAAAATATGCCTGGATTTCCATTTTCCAGTAAGGTCCCTCTCAAACTTGGGTAAAACAAACAAACATACAAAAAATCCCAATCCCCAAAATGGGGGGTGGGGCGAAGAGGGGAAGGACATGTTATAGTTTACAGGTAAAGAAAAGCTTGGATCATACACTTTAAAAAATATGTGCCAGTTTCAAATCACTTTCCATGAAAGGGTCACTTACTGCAAGAAGGGCACTGCTTAAAATTTAAGCAGTCAGTAATGGGAAAAGACAGACCTCTAACAATTTAAGTCTTTCACAGTTGAATGAATCTGCATTGACAGTCAGACAAGGATGTGCTAACCTACCTTACCAGGATCTTGGCTATGGCTGCATATGCTCTGCTTAGGCCAGCAGAATCACAAAGTGGTGTGAAGATTTTTACAGAGGTGTCCAAAGTCTGTGAAACAGGAAAACAAAACCCAATAAATACCATGCTAAGAGTTTCTACATTATTCCCCGCCCCCCCCCAGTCTCTGTGTCCATATGAAACACAAAATTAAAAGTTTTCCCACTTGTACATTTCTTCCTTAATTAGCTGTAATGGGACTAGGTTTTTGATCATTACTTATAGTTGTTTGAAACTACTCAATAATTACAAATTAAAAAGATATAACTTGCATTTAATTCCATGTATTTTAGCACTTTGCAAAAGCCAAAGGGATATTACCTGATTTGCAATATAAATTTCCTTATCCATAATTTAAAAGATTTTAAGAGGCTGTGCTTTTATGAATGTCTATAATCAATACCTTAAGATGGTATCGTTTGCATTCATAGTGTTTTAGAATGATATGCTGAAATAAAATTAATATTTTTCTTTCTTTAAACTGTCGACAACTTTTCTTAGTAGAATCTGGATGCTCAAGAAGTCAATAAATTATAGGCTACACATGTAATCTATGTTGCCTTAAAAAACTGTAGATAATGTTGTTATTTTTATGACTATTTATGCACACAAGCAATTTGTTAACATTGGTTGGGAATGTACTCTATTATCATGACCACTTCCTTAACCAAAGGCTTACCGTTGCTGTATAAAAATGCATGATCTTAACTTAATTTAGCACTGACATCACCTGTATTGCATAATTTCTCTTTTCAGCCCTTTTGTTTCCAGTGGTGATGACAGGAAAGTGCATATAAAATTAAATCTTATTCTTTCCTCCCTCCTCTTTGTTGCTTGACCCAACCTATTACACACATGAGGAAACAGCAAATCTCCAAAGACGATCTATGGAAATCCTTTTTGCACATTTCCAAGAAAGGAGTAGTGAATGTCATTTACCAGCTCTGAAGGGGGATGGGAGATGCCCAGGGACATAGGACAGTATCATGCATACCCCAAGATGCCTATTTAAACTAAGATAAAAGGTAGGGCATTTTCTACTAAGACTGCACCCCCTGTCACTGGCAAAATGCACGGGTTGAAAGAAGACAACCTGTGTGTGCTAATGCTATGGATGTCACCATTTCTACCAGTTTCCACACCTCAGATTTGCTAGTTCTTGAAACAGTTTTACTACATACAGGAGTATCCTTGGACAAGGCTCTTTTTTTTTTTTTTTTTTTTTTTTTTTTCTTTTCTTTTCTTTTTGTTATATAAGCTCTGTGTGCACAAAAAGTAGCATTTATTAATGTGCACTGCACTACTTACCACGCCTCAAGTACTTTCTTATCAGTTATATTCTCATGTACATCATCACTGCACGCTATACTTGAGTCATTCTCAATTGAGTCATTCTCAATGCACAAGATATGACAAAAAGAGCATAAAGGCACCTTAGTTAGTAAGTTGTCACATCAGTTCAGAACTTGCCCAAAGCTCTAAGTTGTCAAGGCTTGTAGTGTGTCCTTCTAATAATCCAGGATGATAACAGAGACGCACACAAGTGTCCAAGAAACAGTTCTTGGTTTTGCATTTAACCCAAAGGAGCTACATTTGTTGTGGTAATAGTGTCCATATCAGAAAACTTGCCATAAAAGTATCAGGAGGTTTCCAGAATGCTACGTACAGGACTGAAATCCTGAAAGACTTTAAACTGGCCTCTGCAATATTTAACTAGGCCTCTGGTGGTTACTATTTAGCACAGAAAGTTTACTTTGGCACCTAAGGCTTAGGCTACTGTACTTTTCTTTTTATTAAAGGTATGACAAAGCCTAAAAGTTACAGATAAAACCAAGGGAAAATCTAGACAGAGTAGCTAAAGTAAAAAGTTGGTTCACTGCATCTCTGCAACAGCTACTAGAAAGAACTATGTAAATAAATAAAGCCACTAATTTGTATTGATGAAAAATGCTCATTTTGATCCCAGGTTACTACTACACTATACAAATCAGATGTTTCACTCTAAATAATGATGAAATAACAATAATTAAATCATCTACATGAAAGGAAGGAGATCTTAATAAATTACAATAGAAAATATGCCGTATTAGGAATAGAAATATAATAGAAAATAGGCCATAATAGAAAATATGCCTGTATTTCAAGTAACTCCTCCAGCTTCAGACACTACATAGGGATGCAGAAGGGGACACATTCTTGGTGGAAAGGAGCTGTGTAGTGCCCCTGTATGCTACAGTTGCTCAGTATCCATTTATGTGGAGGAAGTGAAGAGGAGCCTCCTTACTTACGGCACATGCCTTAACTTCAACATTCAGGATAGAAAAAGAAGAGGAGGTAGGGCAGGATGAAATGCTGGATTAACATGTAAGCGTTAGAGGAACAAAAGTCTTCTTATTAAAGTTACTGAAGGGACACTATGTCTTTTTTTTTTCTTTTTTTTTTTTTTTTTTTTTTTTTTTTTTTTTTTTTTTCTCTTTTTTTTTTTTTTTTTTTTTTTTTTTTTTTTTTTTTTTTAGTTTATTTTGCTATGCCTGGCTTGGCTCCATTATGAAATTTTCAAAGAGAGTTTGATACTCCTAGCAACTAGTGGAAAAATACCACTGTATATGCGGTTGAACAGATCACAATAATGTACAGTTTTTTCTCCCTCTAAAAAGAAAATGTAAGGTAAGTTTAACAAAATAAAAATTATGAAAGCTGCACTGATTCTGATAATGAATTAGTTTTTGGCTTTACGTGACCACACTATCTCTAACTTCGTACTTCTGTGGGTGCACAGTAGAGTTACTGGTTAAAAAAACCAAAACAAATAAAATGGAAATAAAAGTCATATAGAAATGAACAGTGGATTTCAATTGCTTGTTCTCATTTATGCAGAATGTGGGAAGGTGGGAGGGTGAATACTGCAACTTTGTCTTCCACATTAGAGACAAGTGCCCTACATGCTGCCCACTATTTTGGTGTAGGCAGAGGAAAAAGGGAAAAGAAAGAGAAAAGGGAAAGAAAGGGAAGAGAAAGGGAGAAAGACAGAAAGGAGGTTTTATAATTCCAAAATAGAAATAAATAAAAAAACCCAACAAGATGCACTGTATAATTTCCCCTGTTTTCCCACTCAGCACTAAGCTGATTCAGCTCTCTTCCTAATCTCTCTTTGCAAGTCTATTGTGGCTACAATTAGTTACAGTGTAACAATGAAGTAACAAGCTCTGCTTAAATCCTCAAACTAGAGCTTATTTGTCACATAGCTCTTGCACTGATTCTCTAAGTAAAGGTGAATTTCATGTTTACCTCCTTTGCCAAGAAAAATATTAGTCAGATCTCAGGTGCAGATTTGCCTCTTGGTTATCTCAGCATTATGCCAGTATGACCCTCGTGGGGTTATTCTATTAATATAAAACAACTCCCCCTCCTCAAAATTCCACCCTTTATTTTTATTGTTGTCACACTTGTACTTTTATTCATACACAAAAACACGCACATACATCATTAGCATACACTGAGGACTCAGACAAAAGGACATAGGCTGTGCTAAACATTGATACATCTGGGGATAATGGACAAAAGAGTAAAAATCGAAGGGATGAATTTAAGTTAAATAAAGAATGTCTATCCAACTCAACACAAGATTAATGCTACTACCAGTATTTTGCTATTTTGGTAAAATACATTACTCTGACAAAAATGTGAAGGCATAATATTGATTTATAATACTGTAACTTTAGAAACCACAAAACCGTAGTTCTGCTCTCAGCTTTGCACTTGATATTGTTGTCAAACTTTATTGGAAACACATTTATTTTGATTTTTGAAAATCTAGCTGTGTTTAGCCATTTCACAGCTGGTGAGCAGTAAGATGCTTCTGCCTCATTTACAGATCTTGAACATGAATCAGACAATCAACTGGAACATTAGTCAAAGAGATCAGTGGCTAATGATTTCTGACAGGCGCTGCACTAACAGTGTAAGGCCCAGCCTGGCTAGCAAGCATCTGACATTTTTCTGGAGCCAACAATAGGTATTGGTAGAATACAATGCAATTGAATGAGACTGCTGGCCTCATACCACTTAGTACCTCTTAAATACTTCTAGAAAATACACATAGCTCTGACAGTCACTGAGTAATCATTTTGATGCCATCCAGTGAAAATAAAAGACAATAGAACCTTATGCATAGACATTTTGCAGTTCAGTGAACTCTCTCCCATAGCTCCTCAAGACACGCATATTTAAAAATGCCTAAAAATTACAGGTTTTATTACAATAATTTGAATGGTTACATGCCTGTGGCCATCCTGAGTAAGGTCAAAGAAGAGTTTCACAATACACCCCCAGATGTATTCTTATTTTGGCCAAAATGCAGTGTGAGAAAGGTTGGACAGCAATAAGAAAATTGTATTATTTATTTAATGTATTGATTACAATAAGCAGAGCTCATTGATCCCAAGAAAGTGATACACCAATATCAACTGAATGGCAGCCTCCACCTTGTTAAATGCTAAACGTATTTGGGCATAGCAACCATCCAGGGTAGAAGCAGCACAGCATTCTGTCTGCATGCTCACAGTTAGGGGATACTGAAACTGGGTGTCATGCTGAGGAGAGAGTGAATATTCCCTGATTTGCTAGAATCGTTAGTTCTCTCTCTTTTCCCACAACTGAAATATGCCAACTCAAATTCTGTAAATGTGAATACTAATTTCTTGCCCTTAGCCACATCCAATTACACTGGACTGCCCTGTTTTGATAAATAAAAAAACAGGGGGAGAAAAAAAAAAGCCCCAGACATGTACAAACTTTGTTACTGTTCCTACAGAAACAGAAAGAATTTGTCTGCAACTGGCCAAACTGCTGTTCCAGGGACTTTAATGTGTGTATTGGATAATGTATAGCATAAATATGCATCTTGGAGCAAGAGAATCAGGGACAGGAGGATGGGAAAGGAGTTAGAAGAACCCACCCAGAAGTCTGGCTAAGCCAAACACAGAAGTGGAGCACCCTTCCTCCAGAACATAGCTGTCACTAAGGTGTTGCTTGGTTGACACTGTCCCTGAGGGGTAACTGTTCTATTCAGTCCCCACTTTTCCCTCCCCCATTATGTTTGGCTATCAAGTGCAATGTTTACCTTGAGACTCTATAAACTTGTATGGCAATTCATGATTTGGGTTACTCTGTCTGCGTCAGTTTGTATTATGAGAGAATACAAATATTTCACTAATTCCTTAACAGTCATCAAGTTAAGACCTAAGGTTCTTTGCCTGTATCTAGTCTTACTTTTATGCTTTGCATAATACTGAGAGTATTTTGCTTTGATTCTGAATGGATGATACGTAAATACAAGTAAGTAACTGGAAAAGTTCCTGTCCCTAGAGTCATTTAAAATGTCTGTTGGCTTCCCACAAGGTCAGGAGTTCACCCTGTATGCTTCATTTTGCTGCACTGGAAACTTAAAAGACATGAAATGTACACATGATTGAATAAACATTAACTTTTGTTCCCATCCTAATTTCTTCTACATTAGCCTCTGAATGGATTACGGTTCTCAATTCTGGCCTTCTGTGTCACTAAATTATATTAGTTCTGATTCTTTACACCTACAACATTGTAGGAATGCAGTCATAATTTTTATTATTTAGTATACCTCATGAAGTATGTTATTAAAATAAATAAAAATAATTAAAAAAAAAAAGAAAATCAGCCAGGCCCTTCAGAGCAAAAACCAGAGCATCAAAATCAGGTATTTTAGTTTGTTATTACCATACAATTTGAAATCTTTACTGCAAGAGACATTACTCTAGTAAATGTTGTTGCAATCTTTATTTAGTATGGGAATCTAATGTTTTCCGTTGTTGACATATTTCTTCAAAATATAGCATGGCTTAACAGTCTAGAGTGAAGAAGCTTCATCTGTTACCCTTTATCAGCAATATAAGAGAAAAAAAACAGTTTATGTATCCTTTCCATCCTGACAGATGTGACAATAGCTGGAAACACTGTGCCTGCCAAGAGCTTTTATCAAGTATGTTATAACAACTAGTAATAAGTGTAAATAATAAATGGCTACGATCTTATGGGAAACAGTGGCAATACTAAACAATTTTTGGTGCTTGCTGATGGGAGTCTGCTAGTCTTGGAATTCCCTGGCTTCCCAGTAGAGTTTTGGCCTGACAATAAACAACAGTTTAATACTTTATCTAATCCCAGCCAGGAGGTAAGTTCAACAGCAAGCTTTTGCAGATGTTCACATCCAATAATCTATCCATAATTGATGAAACAGGGAGGTCAGATGTAATGGTTGCTACTATTCCAGCAACAAATAAATGGTTATTGACAAAACAAGGCAGTGTGGCGCTGAGTGCTGAGCAGTGACAAGCATGAAAGAGTGCTGAGACAGAAGTAGTGATGTGAATACAGCCCTTCATCTTGAGAATTCCTCAATGTGATGTGTGGCACGAGGGCCACACTGACACATAAGCAGATGAAGGTGACTTGTAAAGGAAAAATGAGATTTTGCAAGTACATAAAAGACAAAGGCAGAGGCGGAGAAAGAAACAAGGAGAAAGGGGTGGACAAGACTGGAAATTTGGGTAAGTGCAATAATGTGAATTGTTCAGAAATGTTTCTGTACAGCAGCACCGTGATCCAAATGTCTGGACTGCTTTTATCACACTGTTGTGTCTACATGAATGTACCTGGCTGTCAGATTGCTGTAAGCCTCCGAAGACCTTAATACCATACTATACGCATTGTATGCTATATGCATGTGTAGGATTAAATGCTTATTACTTCTTAGACAAAACTAAATATTCTGCTTCATGCTTATTAACATCTTTAGTCCACCCATGAACAGGTATTTTTAATTACACAGTTTTCTTAGCTAAAAGCAAGCAAACAAATCCTTAAATTTGCATAAGACAATGGAAAAACCTGAAGAGATAATTATTTTTGCATACCTTCCTAGTTTAAGCCAGTTAGAAGCCATTATTTTTCTGCATACCTGTATGAAAGTTAAGGAAAAGTTCTCATTCAGCTGAAAACATCATATTCTTTGGTTTTAACCCATGTAAGAAATGTAGTAAAAGGATTAATAGACTGGTTTTATTGACTGAATAAAACTTGAGTCATTTACATGCAAATAGACACTTGAAATCTTTTGCATCTACTTCAGTGCTTAAAGATAGTATTTTTACAATGTTTACTGTGTAATATTCTAATATGAAAAACAGCAGAATGAAATGGTGGCCATTATTGCTATATGTAGTCATAAAAAAATTTCAGACAGAAATATTTTAAATATTAATATTACTGAAATCACTTAAAGCACCAAGGAATGTTAAATCGATTTATTTAGAAGTACAATTTATTTCACACTTTGCTACCGATTCTTTTGATCAGCTCTGAAATAATACATAAGCTGAAAGCGAAACAGCAAAACAAATTGCTTCTAGCAATGAAGCAGCAAGCTCCACGTTTTGTACTGGCACGCTTCAGTGTTTTAACTTCTCAAGTTATTTATCTATCAAAGGATAAATTTTAAATTCCTTAAGATCTGATGCCTGAATCAAGATCTCCTATTCTCCAATCTAGCTATCGATGGTTCTGATCAAGCAAAGTTGTTAAGCATTTGTTTACACCTGAATGTGGTGTCTCCTTGAAGTCAATAGGAATAACTGAATTGAAATTTAAACACATATTTAATAAGTAAATTGCTCTAGCTTGAACTATACCAATTTGAGATACCATTCTAATTTTAAAAGCCTTACTTTATAGCTTTTTTTCTTTTTTTAAGCCTATTAATTTAAACTAAACTATAAAAAGGAAACAAATCCTCCCAGAATATGAATATATTTGCATTTAAGTATTGAAATTCCTGAGTTTGTACAGTGTGGGCACAAATGTTTCATTTCTAAAAACACATAAAACGTCTGACTTCCATAAGTACATTATCTAACAGAATTAGAATTTTTTTTTCGTACAGTTTTCCAGCCATTTCCTTCAGCCCTGGGTGTAATATGTGCAGTTTCACTAATGGACATACTACTGACAATCCTTAAGATCTTTCATGCTATTGTTTCAGGTAATATAAGCTACAAACTCAGACATGCTGTAACTAACTCTTTCCTTCAGTTATATACAGCATTTAGGTTCCAAGCTTTAGCACACCTAAGCTGAAAATCCAATATAGTCTGAAGTACATAAAGTAAATAACCTCTATAACATACAGTTGTACTGCTTTGTCATTTTTGCTTCTAGCCTGTGGGAATGAAATGAGTGGAAACTTGTATATCAGCAGTTATTTAAAAAAAAAAAAAAAGAAAAAAATAGTATATTTTACTAGCTACGCTAAAAAAAGTTTGAATAGAGTAAGCAAAAACAGCCTAAATCACATTTTTTAACTGACAGAAGACAGTTATTACAGTTTTAGAAACCTCAGTCAGGGCAAGTGGACTAACTGTAACCTTATATCCCATAAAACAGACACTGTAAAGCTGTGGTCACACTCTGAGCTCCTGCCTTGCTTGGGAAAACATAAGGAAGAGCCATCTCCATTGGCCAACTTGGCAGAGGATAGCAGAGATCGTTCTGTCTCATCAGCTATATCAAAAAGGTAGGACCAGAGTGAAGGCTCCATGATTGCTAACTGCTCTGCCCTGCATGCCCTGGTGGAAAATAGATGCAAAGATATTTTTACTTCCTTGCAGAGCAGTTTATGGAGTTTTTATGGCTTTGTCCTCAATGTTTCAACATATTGGAGCTAAGTAAACCTCCAGTAAGGGACAATTTGATTCTTTAAAGTTCAAAGATAAGAGCTAGCAACAATTTCATGGAAATGATTCTGAGCCATACAAAGAATTCTCTTGATTTTAGGATTTATGTTGTTCTTATTAAAGCAGAAGCATGTAAATATTCTTATTAATGTTGCACTGCAGCCCCCTCAGTTCTTTTGTGAACTTATACAGAGTGTATGTATGTGTGCAAGTGCATGTGTGTATGAGGTAAAAGTAAAACTTACCATTTTGTGACAGATATCCTGAGTCAAAATCTTAAAAAATAGAGTTTGAAGCCTGGGAAACCACATTTGATACGTTAAATTGCATGACTCTAAATTCAGGGTATAAGTAAGGCTTCAGAAACCTTATCAACACATATAAATCCAGGAACTTTCATACCATTTGGGAACTAAAATCCAACATGCCAACAAAACAATGTCTTCCATTCATAGCCCCCAAACTTTGTGTCACCAACTTGTATTCAGATTCCTAAGAACACTTGTGGTCAGATATTTCTAAAGTTCTGAAAAGGTGCTATAGAGTTATCTAGTGGAACATGCAGTCAAATCTGCATCTTCCTGCAGCTGTCTTGCTCTTTTGGGATGTATGAATGATTAAATTTAAAATTGTAACAAATGAGATGAAACTCCACCCATTCATGGTATTTTGGTAGCCAGTCCTATGGAACATGAGACTCCTGAAGAGTAAAGCTGATATCAGCAAGTTACTAATCCATTTATTTTCTTTGTGATAATCTGATTTGCTTGTCATCAAGTAATAGATTTTTTACATACGCAACAGTTTTTATTTTTCATGCTTTGTAATTTTTGTATAACTTGACTATTCTAATTCTGCAGCAGCACTATGTTTAAGACTGTTTTCTTACAAAGGGTATTCTTGTGAGACACTAGATAAAAATACAGATTTTGCTGAGGGGAGTTATTCTGATGCCATTAACCAAGAAAAATGCAGCATGAAACACAGAGTCAAAAGGAAAGTATAGTAGACACCATACCACCAATGTGCAAATCTGTGTTGTATACAGAACAGAACTGAAGGAGAATAGCATCATTACACCTCTGGGCTACTCAGAACATTTTCCCCATTATATTTTTTTCAGGTTTTCAAGAAACTGGCTAAGACAAGAAAATTGGTATCTAGATTAAACCAGCAGAAGGAATCTTCCCTTCACTAAAAGACTGTTGACTTTCATATTCAAATAAAAAATTAGATCTTTCTTTCATCTTAAGAACTAAATGCTAAATTATCAACAAAAAAGTAACTGATCACGTATTCACTTCTTTCCTAAAGTTTCAGGTTTTCTTTAAGATTCTCAACACAAATAATTTCTACTTTCTTAATTCCATCAGTATTTGAGTTAGTATATTTTGTCAGGGCAAAGGTCACTACCAGCACTAATTGTTCTCACATAATGTTGTTTGTACTATCTTCGCAAATGACTAGCGGCAGTGTGACCTTTCAGAAACATGAAATCTAATCAGTTTCAGAACTGGCTCAGTAATTCTAAACCTTCAAGCGGAAAACCTTTCTCTGTACATAATCCATTGTCAATGTCAAGATCAATCAGAAATGCCTACTTTCAAAGATGACTCAGAGCTTTGTTTGGTTTTTTATTCCTTAGATATGAAAAATACAAAATTTCTATGAGTACAGTTTTAAGAACAATTTAAAATTTGCTCTAATAAAAGTGAAGCCTCTAAGAGCGAAGCTGTTTAACATCTTTGTTGGCAACATGGACAGTGAGACTGAATACACCATCAGTCCTGTTGTCCATGACACACCCTGAATGCCAAAGACACCAAGCTGTGTGGTGCAGTCGACACACTGGAGAGAAGGGATACCATCCAGAGGGACCCTGACATGCTTGAGAGATGGGCCAATGCCAGCCTCATGAAGTTCAACAGTACGAAGTGCAAGGTCCTGCACCAGGGTCAGAGCAATCTCAGGCACAGCTACAGGTCAGGCAGAGAAGTGATTCAGAGCAGCCCTGTGGGGAAGGACTTAGGGGTGCTGGTCGATGAAGATGAGCCGGCTTCAGTGTGCGCTCACAGCCCAGAAACCAACCGTATCCTGGGCTGCATCAAAAGGAGTGTGACCAGCAGGTCAAAGGAGGTGATCCTGCCCCTCTGCTCCACTTTTGTGAGACCACACCTGGAGTACTGCATCCAGCAATGAGGCCCGCGTTGTAAGAAGGATGTGGACCTGCTGAAGCATATCCAGAGGAGCGCCATGAAGATGATCAGAGGGCTGGATCACCTCTACTATGAAGACTGGCTGAGACAGTTGGGCTTGTTCAGCCTGGAGAAGAGAAGGCTCTGGGGAGACTTTAGAGCAGCTTCCAGTGCCTAAAAGGGGCCTACAAGAAAACTGAGAGGGACTTTTTACAAGCACATGTAGTGAAAGGACAAGGGGAAATGGCTTTAAACTGAAAGAGGTTAGATTTAGATTAGGCATAAGGAAGAAATTCATTATTGTGAGGGTGGTGAGACACTGCACAGGTTGCCCAGAGAAGTTCAGATGCCACATCCCTGGAAGTGTTCATGGCCAGGTTGGAAGGGGCTTTGAGCAACCTGGTCTAGTGGAAGGTGTCCCTGTCCATGGCAGGGGGTTTGGAACTAGATGATCTTTAGGGTGCCTTCTTACCCAAACCATTCACCATGATTCTGTGAATGACGAGACCTTTTCTGAAACTGGTATGTTAAAATGTTGGGTTTTTTTCTTTTTTTCCAAGCAGGTGATGCATTTGCTAAGCTGAAAATGTTACATTTCATTATTAGTTGCTAAATATCACAGATGACTAAAGGACAATCTGGTTGATTTAAAAGAAGGAAGTTTGAAATAATTTCCATTGCATAGTACCTTTTGACGTGTTTTGCAAGTCTCCATTTAAATGCTTCTTTTCGTAACAACAGTAAAGAAAGATTAAACATAAACTCAGTGGTCTACCCAGTCACGACTGACAGAAATGTTCAGCCTTTTAGCAAAGCACTAGAATAGTAAGCATATCTCAAAGGAACTACCTCTTGCAAAGTTTGGGAGAAAAGAGGATAACATTCAGTCCGCCATTTGGAGTTCCTTTACTTCCTAAGATCCTCCTTGATTCACCAAATTCATACATACATACAGGCGTAATATATATAATTAGATATAATAGATATAATTAGATAAAATCTACTGTGATACTTATTTCAGGATATCTGCATCCCAGGCACATTTACTTGTATTCTCTTTAACTGCATGAGTTGAGAAAAAAATTTCAGTTGTTTTGACATAGACTTTTGCAGAAATTAACTTTATGGTCATAAATCACCTCTGATTACTTTAATAGCGTCATTTCAAATGTGAAGGTGTCTCTCTAAGTTCATAAATTTTCTTGATAATTTTATGTCTGTGGCTTGTATATCATAATTCTGACAATTTGTGCACATAATATTATGTCATAAATTACCACATTTATTTTGGTATGAGTCTCAGTACTCATGAGTACTGCCTCTATTTTTTAGATGTGTAACATATCTGAAACACAGGATTCAATATCTAAAATCTAAGAATACTTAGTAAAAAACCTAATGCTTAGACAAGGGATGAGGACTGGAATTCTCCTGATGATTTGGGATGCAACTCTAATTAAAAGAGGAAAAAATCCATGATGCCCAACTCTTTGAACTGTTATTGAAAGCCCAATTTAAAAACAATTTCAGACATCAAGCCTTAGATTACAATACCTTATGCAAAATTTCTAATGACACGGAAGTGTTTCAGTTAATACTTAGCTTGTTATACAAATCTAAAGAAAAATAAGCAAATAATAACTCTTACTTTATAATCAGTCTAGATGGAGAACTATCCCTGCCAAAATCTATAGTGTTTAAGATAAAATCTATATAATATTAATATTTCGTGTCATATTTTGTGGAAAAGCCATTAGGCTTGATTATAAACCAGATGGTATGAAAAATATTATGAACATACCGCACTGCTACTGAACATAATTAGTTCTCCAGCTTTTAAACTTGAAAACACTTATGTTTCTACATCTGAGTAGGTCCACTGAAATCAATCATATATATAAAATAAAATTAAACCAATTTATACAGATTATACACCAAATCAAATTACATTAGATTAAACACCAAGTGCCTAGCAAATGAAACGCCTTCTCCAACAAAACTAGCCCATTCGATACAAAGTGACTGCCTATTTTTTATATAATAGGCTGCAGCTTAATCATTTCAACCTTTAATTACTGCATCAGATAATGAATATTTTGAACATATGCTTCTCCACCCTGCTAGAAGACACGAATGAAAGAGAAACAAGTTTATATGCATGCTACTGTGTGTGAATGCTGAGGGAGGGAGTAGCACACTAAACAGCAAAAGGAACCAGTGGCAACAATTGGAAGAAATGGTGTCTGTAACAGCTGCTCCTTTCAGATTCCCCTAGAAGGAGACTGCCTGAGGTGGACCACAGCACAAAAGGATAAAGAAGATGAAAACTGATGCAAAGCAGGAAAATAACTGCTGAGACCCCTGAGTCTACATCCGAATAGTCCCAAGCTGTGTGGCAAGACCTCTTTAGCATGCTACAGAAGCTGGTGATGAACTACATATTACCATGAGGCAAACTGGCTCCTAGCAGTATTGTCTGCATGTTATGTGTAATGATAACCAGCAGTCCTCTGGGAATAGGATGCAATGATTTCATCTCTGTAAGCATCTGAGCTCCCCTTGGATACAGAGACCATTAAACTGAGAACAGAAGGGTAAATTTTAGGCAATGATTTCCAATTGGAGAGTGAAGACAACTTGTGCTCAACAGCACTGTCAACCACTGTTATTTTACTGCTGTCTATATTGATCACTGTGAAGGACAAAAGGAACTAAAATTGTACCCCTTTTTCTAAGTCACATAGCACACTATTTTTTCTGGAAGAAAGTGCTTCATCGGTTTCTTATGTAATATTATTGGAAATGCCATATTAGGAAATGCCAATATTACATAATATAATAATATATAATATTATTTACACTGAAATGTATTGGTATTTTCATTACTGTTAAAATAACATTTTATACTCTTAACATAATGTATCATTTATGTTTTGTACTACAGAGACTTTCTGTCCCTTTTAACAAAAATGCACATTGTCTTCCTTAACTATCAGGTGTTTTGGTAAGACTAAAAACAACAGGCACAACCTCGCATGTGCTTATTTTAAATTAATTGTAGTATATTACAAAATTCAAGGTTTCAGAATCTTCCTTAAAAAAAAAAAAAAAAACAAATTTGCATATGACAAAGAGAAATTGAACTTCCAAATGACTGCTGTAATTTTTTGGCAGGAGGCAAGGGGGAGCAATGAAGGGAAAGGAGTAGCTACAAAATATAAGCAAAATGGATCCTGAGGAGATAATGCCAGGACATGCAATATTTCTGGTACTTTCAACGGTAGTTTGATCCTTTGCATATCGTGGAGATTGTGCTGTCTTGTTCACTAATTAATTTCTCCTGTGATGGAGAGTTCAAATACACACACAGGCTTCTTTAGTTGGCACATTTGTTTATCTTGCTGCTCTTCATCACTCGAACAGTTTATTGCAACTCTCAGAAACTTAACAGAGAAGTTGATCAGGCAAGAATGCCAGCACACTTGTTTGTTAGTCAAAAAAAAAAGAAGATAAAGTTCAATACAAAAAATTCTAGTCTAATCTCTCATACTGTATTCTTGGAAGAGATCAAATATCCTCTTCTCAACGCTGTTGCAACAATTAGATATAAAATTTTATGTAGCTTTTAAAATTTTGAAATATTTTCACATTCAGCTACAGACTTTAACTGCAACTGATGTGAGAGCAGGCTCAGCATTCAATTGATTTATATGGAAGATAGGCCTATCAGCATTGAGGAATTATGTATAATCAATAACTCTTAGAAATGATTGTATCACAAACCATTAAAAGCATGTAGGAGGTTATTTCAAGACAGAAATCTAGAACCTTTCCTATACTGCAGAGGCCAAGCAAGTAATATTGAAACTCATGCTGAATTCACTCTGTGACTTCTATTGGCCTTTTTCTGAGGGGGAAAAAAAAAAAAAAACAACCCAAAAAAAACCTACCAGAAAAAATAACCACAAAGATTGACCTCTGTGGAACATGTTCATTAACAGAATAACAGGTCATTCTGAAATTAAAGGAAGAAACGGACATAGCAATTATTGAGCTGATTAATTGCAATAATAATGGACAAAATATTCAAATAAATTAATTTTGCACACAACATTTTTAAGAGGATAATGGAGGACTGTAACATCTCTGATGACTGGCACAGACAAAGTCAAGTTCCTGCTTATCTTTCCTCTCATACTGACCTATGATGAACTACAGGAACCCTCCTTTCAGACATAGAATTCCCACACATAGAATTCTCATTCTGTTAAAATTATGTGTATGGGAGACTCAAGGGAAACATGAGGAGCTTGAACTCAAGTGTCAACAGAAGGGATTGTATCTTTTTTGCATTACTGCTTTTCATACCAAAAGCTATTCATGTTTCTTCTAAATTCCTGATGTTCTGAAAAGCTGAACATGTGAATTGACATATTTTTATTTGTTGCTCACAAATATGCTGCATCAAACTAGCTTGCAAAACTGGTGTTTTATACCAAAACCCTAACTAAAAAGTAGTTGGCTTATATACGTATGAATACAGGAAAAGGAACAGTTCCAAGCATGGAAACCTGGACTCCATCAGTTCTGGAATTTATTTGAACCTTAATTGCTTAAGGCACATGGATCCCTGTCTACAGAACTAGATACTGTTATAAAAGGTCTGTGAGCAAAGTCTCTCCAAGTCTTTTCCACTCTCTAAAATGCCTAAGATGTCGAGGAGGAAGAGAAAGGCATTGGGAAAGTTAAAGCAATTTTAAAATAAACTTACTGATAATGCTTTCCGTTGTTCTCCAGCAAAATAATATGCTAAACTTAGGCAATATGTAGCTTCTCCTTGGATCTTCATATCACCTACTAAAGAAAGGATTAAAGTTACACTTACCAGAATAATCTGAACAAAATTACATTAGTACAAACAGTTCTTGCAGGTTCTAAAATAACATACAGATATTTAAACACTACATTAAGTATTCCCTTCTCCTTACTCTTGCCAATTATTTATTTCCAAAAATATATAGTGGCAATTAAAAATACAGGCTATGGATTTAAAGAGTTCAACAAGAAAGTTCAGCAAAGTCAAAGAAAATATATTCCAGTAAGTAATGCAGTACAATGAGTCTAACATGCTGTAATGTTCTCTGTCATTAATTGCTTAATAATAGTGTCTTCACATTAGAAAATCATACTAGCCTCTCTCCATATATTAATATATAAAATTAAAGTAGCCACAAATATATAACAAAAAATATAAACACAAAATATGTTGACCCATACACTTTGCTGTTGTGAAACTTAATGGAACACCAAGAGAGAATTATCAGTAGACCATGTTCATATTTGTTATTCTCATGGTCATTTTGCAAACTACTGTAGGCTAGAATAAGTTAAAAAAAAAAAAAGAAGATAAAAGTAACAAAGCCCTCAGTCTTTCTGTTGTTCAATACCCACCTTGTCAAATGTAATAGTGGAAAAATAAAGCTGAAGCTCAGCTACATATCAAGATATTTTGTGAAGTGCATAAATACAATTGCAGTGAAAGGGCAGATTATCTATTTATGATATCTACTAATAATTTCTTTATGTTCAAACACATAGAAGCCTACATCTAGTTCTGTAACTCTTTGAATGATATAACTGCTGAGGCCATAGTAGTGGTCCAGCTAATATGTTAAAAAAATCATGAAAAGCCTGCAGATCAAAAACCCGATAGTCTTTTCCAGTGTTCAATAACCCTTAAAGGGCTTAAGGAGGCAAAAAAGAAATACAGATGACCAGAGGAATAATAAATGAAAATTTGCTAGGGATATAAAAAACTTCCTTCCTCACTTAAGAACAGTCTGAGAGTCTGAAGTGGGTAGTATCTAATCCCTATTCATAAAATACATAAACACAGATGATGGTCCAGAAGGACAGAATAGATAGCACAGCTAGTAGCCAGAGTCAGTATGGGTTTAACTAAATTGTTAAGTATGGGCTTAGTAGGTAGAGGTTATGGTTCTGTAATGGGGACTAGACAACTCATCTGAAAGAAGCTTCTAAAGCTTTATATTTTAAAAGAACAATGGCAAGTATAGTCTGCACACATTATTAAATTTAAAAACCTAATGTATCTGGTAATAAATATTGAAGTAATATTATATATTAATTGTATGTGCAATTCATATGCAAAATACGCCCCTTAAGGAATACTATGGAAGGCTCTTGAACTGGTGTGCATAGAAAAAGATGATCACTTGAAACCTTCTATCTTACTTCTGAGAAGCACTCCAATAATCATCTTGGATAAACATCTACAAAAAGTAAGCCTGTGGAAGTGGATATTTAACAGCATCTTTTGAGAAACAAGGACTATTAAGATTTTTAAAAAATTCTGTAAAATTATATTTCCATAAAGTCAACTTGTAAGATTTGCCCTCTTTTTTCTGTTCCCTTTCATGTGTAAGAAATGCTTCAGAGCTGATCAAAATCTCACATTACATATAACATTCAAATGCTATACAATTTTCCCCCAGTTTTAAACCTACCCATACATAGACAGAGCATCACAGAACATCTAGAACAAGGTGGCAATCAGGAGTTGTCAGCACAAATTTAATACAGGGAGTTTGTTCTTCAGCAACCTCATAGCGTTCTATGATAAGATGACTGGTTTGGTGGATGAAGGAAAAGCAGTGGATTTTGTTTCTCTCAATTTTAGCCAGGCTTCTGTCAGTATCTCCCATAACATCTTCATACACAAACTGAGACAGCAATGCAACCTTAAGGCAAAAGCAACCAATGGGATCCTGGGCTGCATTAGGCAGAGTGTTGCAAGCAGGTCAAGGGGAGGTGATCCTTTGCCTCTACTCAGCACAGATGAGGTCACTCCAGGAGTGCTGTGCCTCATGCTGGACTCCCCGTACAAGAGAGAGAGGGACATAGTGCAGCAAATCCAGCAAAGGGCTGCAAAGATGATGAACGGACTGGAGCATCTGTCCTTGGAGGAGAGGCAGAGGGAGCTGGGACTGTTGAGGCCACAGAAGAGAAGGCTCTGAGGGGGATCTTATCAGTACCTCTTAGGCAGCAGTAAATAAGGGGGAACCAGGCTCTTTTCAGTGGTGCTCAGTGAAAGGACAAGAAGCAATGGACAAAACCTGAAATTCCATCCGAGCTCCAAAAAAATACTTCTTTATTGAGAGGGTGTTTGAACAGTGGAAAATATTTTCCAGAGCAGTTATAGAATCTCCACTTGTGGATGTATTAAAAACTTGACAGAATGTAGTCCAGGGCAGCCGGCTCTATCTGATTCTGATGATCTCCAGGGGTATCTTCCCACCTCAGCTATTCTGTAATTTTTCTTTAGGCTTCCAAGGATTTGTGTGCATTGAGATATACAGAAGAAATTTTGCTTTCCTATGATAGAAAACTGTCTTTTTTCAAGTACTAAATAAATACGTAGAGTGAAAAGGTAGTGTCCCAGCAGCTAACAGCACTCAAAATTTGTCAAATCAACAGTGACTTAACAATTGAAAATCAGTGGGCTGAGCTTTTGTCAGTGACTTTACTTCCTGATTATGAGTTCACTCTTGTACACTATTATTCTCAGAAGGTGGGTTTGTTTGGGTTTTTTTTTCAGAAGTTAAGCTTTCAGGAATCTAAAAGATTCTTTGTTATCAGCAAGAAGACTTTTCTGCTTTAGTGAGATCTGGAAGTGTATTGATAGCACTGGTCTTTGCATTTCATAGTAAATTATCACCCAGTCAAACACTTGACAATTTCTACTTCACTCTTGGGAAAATCATTACATGCACATCAAATAAAACAGTGGAAAAATGTTATTTTCTACCTACCATTTTTTGCCATTTTTAAAGCTTTTTTTAGTGTTTTGATGGCCTGTTGGAGTTCTTTATTTTCAAGCATTTTGTCTGCTAATAATGTATAAATTCTCCAGAGATACTCAGATGCCAGTGAATTGTAAGTATGGCCTGTCACATCCTTCCATGTTGAACCCTCTGTTAGATGGTAAAATGTTTCATAATACTCAGCAGCTTTTAAGACATGACCTGAAAAATGTAATTTGTAATTACAATCAGTATAATCAATACAATATTTAAGTTATTAACCTAGAATAATATTCTCATTGGAAAGTAAGCTGCAGCCAATCATTTCAAAATTTTCAAGAATCTTCAATATATAACTTGATAGAAAATTTCCTGACTAGAAAATACCGCCAAATCTCATAGTTACCAGTAATTCTGTAATATAAACATATCACATTTTAAATTAGCTTTTGTTTGTAGAGTCACAATGTTGAGGGTATGTGATTCCAAGGATGCAAAGTCAGAAGTTTCTAAAAAAAAAACATCCATTATAGATACATTAATACAGATTTAGTGGATCATATATTTCAAAATCACATCTATGCAGAAAAAATCGCAATTCAAACTGTTCCTCAAGTTTCTTCTTTCATAATGAAAACCTGTGCTGAAAGATTTGAGATGTGGAGAATAGAGGTATCAAAAGTGTGTGAACTGGGGGGAAAAGCAAGTCTTCATTCAAATAATGAATTGCTAAAAAAGAATTATTATGCAAAGTAATTTATTCAACAGTTATTTCTAGGCCAACTCTGGTTAAAGTAAACTCACTGGAAAAACATCAACCACTAATAGATTAATTATTGAGACTCAACTAATACATTTTGAAGTCTTCAAATATAAGTTACTCAAACATCTTTAAGGCAAAAGAGTTTGAAGAGAAAGTTCAATTCATTTCAACATGCAAATAGTTCCTCCTTCCCCTTTACCTTCAACTAGACTTATCTCCATGTATACATGCAATGTAGGAGATTTCCATGTTTCCTGGACAATGGAAATTCAGTGTTCTTTGAAAGAACAGAAAAATTTTTCTTTATACATAATACATGCAGAAAAACTGCTGGGAAGCAGGTAAGATGAGACCACTTATATTAATAAAATGTTATACAAAGAATGTTCTATAGGAGGGAAAACAGTAAACGTGATCCTTGCTTCTTAAGTTTGTTTGTATGTGATGGAGGAATCCTGTCCCATAGATTATGAATATATCAGTTGCTATTTAAACCAAAACAAGCCACAAACTAAGTTTGTGTAGTTGTGTTTGCAGTTTATACCACTTCTGAAACATGTTTTATGAAGAACAATTTCTGGTTTGCTGACTGTTTTTACAGTGCTGCATTCAAATTACAAAAAGAAGCAAGGAGAAAAGTTGCTTTGCAACTGTGGGAAAGGAAGGGAGAGAAGCTGGAAAACGGATCTTCTTTAAGGATTGTGAGAGAAAATGAGGCTAGTTCCCCAGGCCTCGAGCCAACCTAGAGGCAGCAAAACAGTTATGACAGAGTCCTCCCATTAACTTAATTTAGATTTGTGTTTTGCATATGTTACCATTTTATAACTGTGCTTTCAATTTTGCAATGAAACATAACTCTTATCGTTATTAGAATTAAATTTATTTTCCTATTAAGCTTCTTTGATGATTAAAATGAGTTCAACTAAAACTGAGAAGTGCAAGAAACTTTCAAAGAAGCAACCAAGAGTTTCATAGAAAAATCATTTTAAGGCTCTACAACCTATGATCTATATAAGAGTCCCAGAAGACACAACAAAAAGTGCCACGTGAAAAGGGAGACAACAGGCTTTATTCAGTTCCACTCTGGCTAGGGACAGGTATCAGAGAGATGGCCCAAAACGTTGGAAGAAAAAGTGTATTGTTATCAGACCCTGTAAACAGACAGGAAAAGATCAATACATTCTTTCAAAAATGTCACAAACTTCACATCAGATTGAACAAACAGAAATGCAAAATGAAATTATCATGACCAATACAAGCTGTTTAAGGATTCACTGCCAGTTCATGTAACAGGAAATAGAGATGCAGACTTGCTAAGCCCAGATGGAAAATCTTGTCCATTCTAAAGAGGCTTCCAATTTGAATTTGTGTTTCTGCCTATCCAGTCCAGTTAACTTTTTAGGGCAAGCCCAAACCAGAGGTCAACAGAATTCCAGTTATCTAAGTTGCTAAATGCAGATTTAAGATATTAATCAAAGAAGCTGGTGTTGGTTTGGAGGCAAATGACAGAAAATTGAGTTGAAATATCGCGTTAATAGCTAGATCTAGAATTGTATCCACTTGAATCCTCATAAGCACATACAGACTTCCTTGGAATTCTCCCCAAAGTTTATTAATTGTCCTTTTGAAAGGATATTCCTGAGTGATCTACTTTCACTACATGTGTGACTTTTATTCTTTAGAACAGTAGAGATTGATTCATGTGTAACTCAAATACTTCTAGTAAGAATGGGAAGCAGCAAACAAATGAATGGTGTCACCTGGACAAGAAATTTGAATCTGAACACGGTATCCAAGTTTCTCCTAACATTCTCTAATATAATCTTTCAATGGGACACATCATTTAGGTAAATAATACGTGCAACCTTCAAAAGTATTGTTTAGATTGTTAGAACTATTGGGTACGGTAATTCTTACCCATGCTTCCTCACTTGCAGTATCCCCTTGAGAAAGTTTCTGTCAGACTAGAAATTGAACTCATATATTCCATGTACCCCATAGTTCTTAAGAGTTGACCTAACCATAAGAGCTGTGACCTGACATCCTTTTTGCCAGATCTCAGTGAAACCTTTTTAGAAACAATCCATCTACATCAAGCTTCAAAACACAAAAGCATCTTTTTGGTAGTATTCAATTGTGACTAAATTGCATTTGGCTTCACTGAACTACCAAGAAAGATTGTGAGGTAAAAAGTAGTATGATCTGCTCACAGAAATACTAAAAAGAAGATGCTGAGCAAAAAAAAAAAAAAAATCTCAAAATGCTAGTTTCCTAAATGAGGAAGAGATGGAATTCCTGACCTGAAAGCCCTTACATGGCTGGGAATTTGCTTACTGAAGACTTTTGAAGTAACACTAGCTATTTGGAGACCTCTCAAATTCATGGAAGGTAAAACATTTTAGAGTTCGGATTTAATTTCTTCATCAAAATAGCCTGAAATACTTTGTTCTCATTGGCAAATGACACATCAGGTTATTTCTTTAAACCATTATGTTTATGTGAACCTCAAATGTTGTGGGGGGAAAAGAAAAAGAAATCTTTTCAAGGGGGTGGCAAGTTCATTCACTGTCATGAGTCGATTCAGTTGGAATTGATCTTTTCAGTGTATTCCAATTTTTAAACACTGAACTTCTGCAACTGGTAAGCTCAGACACAGGTAGATGCTGTCTGAAAAGTCTTGAAAAACATTAAAACAAAGTAATAAGCCAATTACAGAACATTCTGAGAGTAAAAATATTTTTATCTCACTTGAGAAGTGACAAGATAGACTTTTAAATGACTTATTATCAACAGAAAAAGAAAAGGAAGAAAAAAAAATGCAAAATGAGAGGAAAAATAGTGGGTAGGAAAAGCACTTGGAATAATTTGTAGAAATGCATCTTTTATACCTCTAGGAATTCAAAGAGAAAAATCCAGAAGGTGTTTCTCAGAAATCTGTATTTGAAAAATATATTTGCAAAATTTTTCACAAAGCAGTATAGCTATTTTCAGTTGGCAACATTAACAGCAACTGTGTATTTCTTTTCCCACTGCCACACAGAAGTTAACTCAGCATATACTAAATGGAGTCTGAGAATCTTTGATACCTTTTCCATGTTTATGAAAAGAATTAAAAAAAAATAAAACAAAAACCACAAACCACAATGTATCTCTTACAACATATATACTATCACTACTAAAATGTTATAGTTTTATATATCTCAGGGCATAACAAAAGAAACCCTATCAGCAATAGTTCAATCTTAAATACGGCAAGTAAACATCATCACAATATAATTTTGGGAGTAAAGAATTAGTTTTAAAAAACTATATGAACATAAGACGTTACTCTGCCACTAACAGTATCAGATTTTAGAAATTACTTATTTTCATACCAGCTACATATGTATGCACAAAGATTTGTGCCACAGTTTTCACTGAGTTGCTTAGAAGTCAAAAAAATAAATCTATTCATTCAAGCAAAAGAACTTGCTGTAATTTTGTAAATACCGAAGAGAAACGTTTTTACATTATCTAAAACTTCCTTTATAATTCCCCTTCCTAAAACCCACTCCAAAAGTATACATTTGTTATATCAAAATAGATATCAAACCAGAAAGGGGATATATGGAGACTACTATTTTGCCTTTTTTTTTTTTTTTAAGTAGAAAGATTGACTAGATATTAACACAAATGGGTTTAAATGTGAAGCTGCCATAAAAGCAGGCACATAAATGTAATTCTCCCAGCCGCTATTTTGATGCACATTTTTGATTCCATGAATATTTTATGAAATGGACCAAACTAAAGCCATATAACATTCCTGCATTACTGATGCTTGCGCCCGTAAGCTACAAACATTAGAGGCATGATTGAGTGCATTAAAATGAACTCATTCAGCAGTGCATTGATTACTTGAAGGAGAAAAAAAAAAAAAAAAGAAAAGAAGTTACTCCCACTTAAGAAAACAGCACACAAACCTGAAGTTTTCAATACTAAAATTAAAGATAACAAATTTGAATAATGCGGTATTTAATAAATAAAGGCAGTGCAAAACTATCTTGAATTCTCTATATACAGTCCTGACATTAATTAGGTGCAATGTTAATTAGGTCCACAGATTGCTTCCAGTAGTATACAGGTAATTTAAAATGTCACAATCTGCAAAATGCAGTGACTGACCTGGTCTAGCACCATGCCTCAGCAATACTGAGAGCACCTAATGATTTCCTTTTCTATCAGCTTGTACATTCACCACTGAAAATAATGCCGCAGAAACAACTACACAAAAAAGTGACAGGTCTGCTAGGTACATTTCTTCAGCAGCAGTAGTATAAGCAGAAAGCACATTCAATCCTAAATTGTAAACAGTTGTTGAGGACTTTAGAAAATATTTAAATTTAGCTTAAAACAACAACCTAAAGGAACAATAGATCTTTATGTATATTATAGTATATTTCAACCTATAACTAGGAGATCTTTTTAATCACTTATTTCACTGCGCAACATGGAAATAAAATCTGCCTGAAGCAACAGTTAATGGTAGCAAAAAAGAAAAATGTTATTACTATTTTAAAATATATACCTTGCATTTTAGTTTAACTGCTTGAACTACTTGTATTATTTTTAGTTTCCTATGATCAGTTATGATAATTTGGTAGCACTATTCATGCTGAAATAGTTAAGGATCTGTCACAGTTTCCAATGTGAACCACTATTTACAGAGGTTGTTGTAAGTTTCTAAATTACAACAAGATGCACTGGGAGGCGTTAAAAAATTTTCACAAGAATCACAGAATAGGGTCCTCTTTCAGTAAATAGTTGAACCACTTTAGACTCCTGAGGTAAAATGAATTGTACAGGGGTTGCTACGACTGATCTCATATGAAAGAACCTGACTTTGTGCCATCTGCAAAAGCAAGACAAAAATTGTGGAAGAGATTTAAGATGAAATTTTGCAGTTCCTTAACTCTAGAAAATTACTCTAAATCACAAGTCAGACAACAATCAAGGTGAATATTTTTAAGATAAAGAGTTATTTGCATTTACTATACATGAGCTGATAACATTTTTCAGAAAGATTCCACAGGGAGTTTTAGCAAAATGACATAGACAGTTCATAAGAATATTATAATGAACACACTGCCTCATCATGGGGTATTCTGACAATTTCCTCAGTTTGACAATACACCAGTAGATCTGTCCCTAGAGTGTAAGCTGCTCAAGGTCAACTGAAAGCATGCCTGAGAAGTAGAAGGTTTGAGGACATAAAGGAGAAGGAGAAAGATAAAAGGAAAGTTGAGCATACACAACCTGAGATATGGCATTGGCAGACTAATTCCCTGATATATGTGTGTGTGTGTATATACATATAGTCTTGTCTTCTGAGGCCCTAATTTACTTACTTTAAATCTAAATACACCTATACAAACCTAGAGGTCAGTGCATATTGTAGCACCCACTGTAGGGCTGTTTACAGTATGTTATATCACACCATAAACACATTCTGATATTAAAAATGCTCTAAAAAGATGTTGCTTAAAGGATTCTTTAAGAGGCACCTCAGAAGCTAGGGACAACACTAGTTTCTCTGGTTGCTTGTCTGTCCTCTCCCTGCTGCTGCCAACACTACTGAACTGCAAAGAAGGAATGGTTTCCCAGAGGCAGCTGAAATGACAGCTGCTTTGGGGATGGTTTACTGCAGACTAGCGGGAGTAAAAAACCTTTAATTATCTGAAGAGCACATTACCAGAAGAGGAACTGCTACGAAAAATATTCTTTTTCTTAGAAGAAAGCATGAAGAGTAAGTACAGGTGGAACAGGTTCTATTGTAGAGGAGACTGGAACAAAATCCTCCTCTTGCCTTTCTTTCAGTTACTGTACTGCACCCTCAAAATTCTGGGTTAACTCCAGGCCTTAAGTTGCTTCTACCTTTATGTAAAACCTGTCAGTTTTTCTCTAAGAGACATATAGCTGCTCTCTAGACCAATTTCAACTACTCAGAGTAATCCTCCAGAGAAAATCTGGTGTCAATTACATGATTTCCCCCAAAACTATGTGCACACAGAACTCACACATACTTTACAAAGAGTGGTACAAAATTTAACATATGGACATATATGAAAGACAGTAATAAGTCAAAGAACAATTTCCTACTAAGTGTAATCTTAACTTGGAAAGTTAGAAACGTAACTACTGTCTTGCTAGCTGAACTACATTGTATCCCCAATATTTCCCTTTTCTTTAGGCTTGACAGTGATAAAAAAAGATATTAATATTTCAGGCATTTTCACAGAGGGTTAGGTTGGAATCTAGAATCTCTGAAGGCTTTGCAACACTTTTTGCACAAACTGGTTTAGCATTTTGCCCACATGCAACCTAGAATAAAAATAAAAGCTTACTCTTCCAAAATCAGTGTCCAGCTTCAGGAAAAAACCTAACAACTGAACAGGTCCCATACAAAAATTACACTAACTTGTCTGTCTTGCATTCATATTCAAATGAACTAACACAGAAAATTTTTGTTTTTAATCAAAATTCCTTTATCTTTTTAAGCTAATATATTTTATGAAAGCAGCATTTGTCAGATGTCAGATCAGTTTGTTTGATTTTATATAAACAAATGCTTTTGATATATGTCAATTTTAATCTAGAGAACATTGCAAATAATGTTGGACACTAGCTGAATAACAACATACAACATTTTAGAAAGAATGGAATTCTTGCTTCACAATAACATTCAAACCTTCCTCTTTCATGTTTGTAAAGCATCAGTGTGCTTTCTGTATGCAAAGGCTACCTAAGATGCAAAATGTATTCATGACTCTCACAGTGTAAGGCTCCAGGCTTTAAATAAGAGCAAACCCACACTCAGTGGGATACTCACACTTCAGGTTTCACAGGTATTTCAGTATTTATAGGGAGATATCCAAATGCAGAGAGGGGAGGGAGGTGAAAATGCAATAATGGATAGTAAAAAATGGCATATGCTTTCTAGTTAAGTTTTTCAGGGCTTAAGAGTTCTTTTTAGCTCAATAGAACCAAATGAAAACAAGTTACATTACAATTTTGTCTCAAAGAGTAATATGATCATTATCTTTTAAATACAGAAAGTGACACTGAAGCAGATGAGTTTCACTAGATTACTGTGGGTTTTTTTTTTTTTTTTTTTTGCTAACATGTCAAAAGCTTGCCTTAGCTTAAATCTTTTTGGTAGCAATTACATTTTATTCAGATTCTACCCCATTCCCCTTACTTTTCACAGCTTCCAATAATAAATTTAGTATCAGGTGCAATGCTCCAGCACTGTAGCTCTTCTGTTGCGCAGACAATCTGATTCAGAAGGACGCTTTCAGTAGCAGGTTGGACTAATGACCTGCTGAGGTCTGTTCTAACTTGAATTATCCTATGATCTCCTAAAAAGTAAGGTATTTTTATTAATAGCTTGATAGTGTTTGGTTTACCTATGACTTCTACAGGACATGCAACCCCAACAGCTCTCAGTCTCACTGAGAAGGCACCTCTAGAAACAGTATCTCCCTTATCAATTACTAAGAGGAAACACTGCCTCCAGGAATGTTTACGATCACAACTGCTAGTTCAGCTGCAGTAGTCCAAGACCTTGCAAAGCTTTGAAGCAAAAAAAATCTGTTAGTGAGCAGGCAGCTTTGAATGAAGCTCCATTTCAATACCAGTCATTAAGCAGTAAATAATTAAAATACCCTGGAAAAGACAGGTAAAATACAAGCAGCAATGTCAGTAATAGACATGAAAGAGAAGAGAGGGAAAAAGAATTTAAAAAAGCAAAGAAATAATTCATTTGAAGTTTTAATAAAGTTTCATTTGCAGTCTTGTTTAAAGATATATCAGACTTCGGGGATGTAACCTAATTTCATTCTAAGTTTTCATTCTAAGTTCTATTCAAAGACCTTGGACTTTGAATCTTTAACACAGATCAAACATAGTATGATTTACTCATGGCTATCAATACTTTAAAAAGATCTCTTCATTAAATGTCATAGTCTTACAAACATGCACATAAAGCAAACAGCAGTATTTGATAGCAAAAACATTAAGAATGTGATTCTTACATAAGGGTATCTACAAACAATTCACTTCAGTGCTACACTTATATCCAAGTGTACATAAAATGTTTTCTAAAAATATTTCTGATATATCTTTCAACGTTCAATGAAAATAGTAACACTTTTTCAGTAATTTTATGACATAATTAAAAATGAACTTTACAATCACCAGATACCTAAGAACAGTAACTAATTTATGATTGGGTTTTTTTGAATATGTCAATATTTTTAAGGAAAACATAAATTACAAAGTTTAGAATTAGCACTTTTGCACTGCTGAGATTATTCCCAGGAGCTTCTCATTACAAAGGAACAATACAGACCTGTTGCCAGATATTATATGAGGACTGAAAGATTGTCCGTTTGAAGAATTAGGCTAAGAAAGTGATGGAGAAAAGATTAAGGAGGCTTTTGGCAAACCTGCTCATATTTTCTACTGTAAAGAACATTATTACTTCCCTGTGCTTAATTGTAAACCTTGATTCATATCAACTGACTGAAAAGCATGAAGAAAAATTTTCATTTTCACAGTAATTATTTTCAGAAGTAAAAATAAGAACTCTACAGAATTGTCAATGAGTTCTCTTATTCAAAATATCTCCATTGCTTATAAAACCTTTTTTAAAAAAACCCAATAAATAATTATAGGAAGAATATTTTTTTGACCTCAACAGGCCATTCTTGCTTTCTTGTTGCATGTTCAGAAGCTTCTTTCAGAGTTTAAGAGTATACTAATTTGAACTGAAAACATAACTAATTTCTAGAACATCAATTCAATACAATACCTGCTAGTTCAATACCAGTAACAAGCATGTAATAAGATGTCATTTATAGAGGAACTACATTCTGCACTTGCACGAAGATGAGTTCAATTATTTAATAAACCTTCTAAATCTGTCCTTCCCAGGAATCTATCTGGATTTATGGCTGCTTAAGTCTGCCACTGGCTGAGAAAAATATCTGATCTGAAGACTTTATCTCTAGAAATCTGTTTATAGTTTTTAAATTATGTTCAACGATAAAGTTTTTCCCAGTTAACTTATACATTCAGTTCTTAAGCAGCCAGAAAAAAAACCCCTAATGTTACCACTTTGTGAAATAGTGTAAGCGAAGAATAACAAAGAAAGTTAGCTTCACTTGATATGACGAAAATCAATGACTAGAAGTGTTTGGTCAAACTGGATGTGTAGAATTCCATGTACTATTAAGGAAAGGTTTCTTTTTGTCTCTAAAGTTTCCTGGTATGGAGACTCTTTTTTAAGTACATGTCTCCACATGAACTTAAAGACAAAATTTAGCAACAGGTATATGTAACCAAAGACACAGGATTTTGAGACAATGTAAGTTTTCAGGTCTGAAGTATTCATTATAAATCAGTGGTATTTGGTTACTACTGGATAGGGTCTGTCACACAAAGAAAAAAATAAAGAATCAAATGAAACACTTTTGTTTCTTTTGTTTGTTTTCTCCAAACAATGAGCAGTGCAGAAAGACTTTTTTAGGTCAGTCTCCAAAGGAAGCAAACCTATGTGACCATAGTGTCCTCCAACCAGATTTGGAGTGAACTTCAAACAAATTTGCTAAGAAGTGGTAAGAAGTCTGTAGGACAATAAATTCCCACTATGTTTTAGAAAATTAATAGCTTGAGAATAGATATCTATCCAAATTCCAAACAAACAAAGAGACAGGTAGAACTCTGCTGTACATATTCTAGATGACAGCATGCTGCTTGGCAGCAACTAAGCACTGACCAGCATGTTCACATGTAGTTTTCAATTTATTACTGAACCTTACCAAGTACAAGTGTACAGAAGCATACAGAAAATAGTATTGTATAAACACAGAACAGAATGGTGGTTCCTGCCTCAAAGGATATATAGTCTCTAAATTTCTAGAACAGTTACTCCTTAAAATCACTGCCATATTTTGACAAGCACTCAGGCTTCCTATAAAAAAAATATATTTGTATCTTTAAATCCCTTTTCTCTTTTTGGTCCACATTACGAAAAATCCAATTATAAAGAAACGAGAAAGAAAACTACAAGGCTAATCTTTTACCAAAAATCACAAACTTATCTGGGTATCATTTTAAACCAAAAGAAGTTCCTTACAAAAAGGAATCTCACTCTTCACTAATGTCCCCCCACAGTTTTATTTTACTTACCAGCTGTATCCAATTTTGAGATTGTAAACCAGCACTTTTCATTTCTGCATTATAGCAGAGGATTTATATTTAAGTGGGCTTAGCAGATTTACAACACAGGTAACAATATAAAGTTCTAGTAACATAGAAAGTGCATATGGGCCATCCATCCCACAGGTGAATTTTATTCTGGCTATACTTTGGAATCTCCTGGAAGCAAAGGACACTACATGTTTATGCAATTAAAACAAAATTACAAAATGTGCACACAGAGAAGCATAAGAAATTTCATAAGTAATTTTAACTTTTACCTTTTTAGTACTTCATTTTGAAATATTAACTTATTTTTTTAATTTTTATCTGAATATAAATTATTTTTGCCTGAAGCCAAACCAATTGGGGAAATTCTGCTTAAATGTGCATGTTTTCTCTGCATATATACTCATGAATATATGCTGAGTTTCTCTCAATTATTTATACATTACAGTTTCTAATTGAGAAACACTTGCCATTGACAATTCAAAATACAAACCCAACAATTTCTTATCAATGGATTAAATAGAAACTGCTAAGTAGAAGAAAATAATCAGTTTAGGCTTTTTATGTTCCAAAAAAAAAAAAAAAAGATGATGTTATGAACAGTCTGTAAATTATTGTTTACCAAATATATTTAGAAATTAGTACTTAATCTTCAGAAGCTTGCATCAAAAGCCCATTAAACTCAATAGGAATCTTTCCACCAACTTCTGTAATGCTTTGATTAAAAACTTTAATTTCAACAGTATGGTTAAATGATAGGTATAATCCTACTCCTCAGTCTTAATCTAGATTATCAAAGTTTGTAGGAACCCTGTGTTTCCTTCCCCTCTGCCCCCCAAACAAATTAATTAAATCTGTTTATAAATTCCTTGTGTTCAGTAGCCTATCAACCGGAAAAGTCTATATCAAAATATCAATTTCAAATATATGAAATAGACTGTATTTTATCCATGATTACAGATAGAACAATTGGACCTCTCATAAATTAGGTGCAATGTTTTTGGGGTGGGTGCAGAGGGATCAGAAATTATCAACTCTGGCATAACACTGCTCTGACTGAAAAGCAACAGGAGCTTAATGTTGCTTGTAATCAAGGCAGAACTGTATTAAGATTGAACACTTAAAACCCTTCATTAATTTGCAGAATATGGCAGATTTTTTGAAGTGTCTAAGTTTATTTTATAAAGAACTAAGGAGACACTGATCAGGAATTCTTTAAGAATTGCAGCCTGAAAACCACATAAAGACAGACAAAATTTGATTTACAGGTTAGCTGTATGTTATAGGAATCATCAATGAGATATTTAACATTGTCATTCGCTTTGCATTCTCTCTGTTACTTATTCTGCCTGCCTTTAGTCTTTCCGATCTGCAAGCATTTCCTTTTCTTGATCCTTATATGCTAGCAGAGTATAAATCTGATGACTAATTCAAAGTCACCACTGCATTGTGCATAATGTTCACTCATGTGACAGCTCTCATACCAGGGATATGCAGTTTCTGGCATGGCACTGATTTACATTTGGAATTAATTGTGAAAGATTTATTTACTGGACTCTACTGTGATACTTCCATTCTTTCTCACAGCTAGTTAAGTGTATCCAGAAATGTTTCCAAGCAACCAACAGGTATGGAAAGGTGTGTCTATCCTAGTAAACTCTCTTAGCCTTCAAAACAGTGTGACTGCTTGCAAACTGTTAGCAAAAGTCCCTGCAACACTCCTAATTACCAAACTGCACCCATGAATAATTGCAGGGCAGGAAGGTCCAAGTTAGTACAAGCTAAAAGCATTTGCAGGACTAGTAACACCATCTTAGCACTAGCCTATGCTCCAGTGCTCATAGACATTTCTGAGCACAGTTTAATTTATTCATGCAGGAAAGCAACCATGGTCTGTGGATGTCTACTTTTGCTGCTAGCCTCTGAAAGATAAGTGTTGATATCCTTGCATCATTTGAGGGTGGGAGGGTAGATATTTATAAGAAGTTTGTAGTGATGATGTTTTCATTACTTCCCCCAGAGTTCTTGACGTCAGTTTTCCTTCTCCACTGTCCCACAGACAATGTACCACCAACCTGTCTTTTCATAAGGGTGTGCCTTAAGGAAGAACACCATCAGATATGTTAATTAGTGATCTTTAAGCTTCTCTCACAAATGCAGAATTGCTTGATATTAAGATTGAATTTTTGATATCTGCAGTACTTGCTTGAAAGCACTGGATATTTTGAATGTGTGTGCGCACATGTATGCATACATATGTCTGCATGTACATGTGTATGTATATATATATACATGTTCATACATGTCTATGTACACACATATTTATACAAACACAATATTATTTTCAATGGCCTTAACAGTTGCTATTAGAATAAGCACGCTTTCAGATATCTGTATTTATCATGCTTTTGAATAATATAGAAATATACTGTATCTAATTTTGTTATAACCTATTTGAAGCAAATATCTCCTACAAGTACAAATTCCTTGTTTTACCTGGACTGGTTTTATTACTGATGTAATAAACTATGTATGATATAACTTTCGGATGCATCTATTTAAGGTCTACATAATTTCATGCCCAGTAGATGTTAAATGTTTAATACTGAAAATAAGTTACTCAAATACTGTAATGACGAGCACTAGTAAGAGTAAGAACCTATGCAAACTACCACTAGCCATTATGTTTATCCATACGCTTGGACTGTTGCTTCTGCAAGATACAAGAGCATAAACCTGAAGTTCACAATTAACTTTAGCAGAATTTACACTAATATAATAAAACTATCACAGGCTATGATACTTGTATTCTCGAGGATGCAGAAAAATGCACACATTTAGAATGACTGATACTACTTCTAAAAACACATTCAAAACATAAGAATGAAAATATTTTTTAAAATTAATTTCTCTCTACTGAGATTCTGTAACAAAGCCAGTGCTTACTTGGATGAAAATTAATTCTCGATTTAATGTCAGGGAGAGGGGAAGATGATATTGCTTTTTTGAAGTGTATTAAGTGACATCAGCACATTTAATAGCTATATGAGAAAATGACTAGTAACCAAACTAACAATTTATTATCAGCCCCCTGAAGAAAGGCGAACTATGGGGTGAGTACAATGCATTGAACAGGATCATAACCTGAACTCTCCTACAGTAATCAATGAACAGCATCTCAGTTGGGTAACTTGTAAGCAGAGATTTTATTTAACAAGCAGAGTTTTTTTTTAAAGAAGTTAAAATCTCATTCTGCAAAGAAATATCATTAAAACAATGTTTGCTTCAAGCTGAATGTTCCATTTGTGCCTACAGAAGGCTACTCAATTATTAGTCTTTTCTTTCCCTTCTGTATTGACAGCCATAATCACCTGCATCCAAATATCACAACTGAAGTCTACACTGCTGACACCTCAAATATTTAGCTTTGAAGATTAATGAACATCAGATTATATCCAGCCTTTAGGACAGGGACCAGGCTGAAAAAGAACTTTAAATTTGATTACACAAATATTACCCAGCAAATTTATTGATTCACTTCCAAGGCAAACAACAATCTTTACAAGTGCATGTTTAACTTCATATTCCCAAGCAATCAGTCCTAAGCATATATAGACAGCTTCCATTCACAAGTAATAAAAAATATACTGTTGGGTGAGAGAACTGAAAAGAACTGGTACGAGATATTTACATTTAAAAGGATGCACATATGAATGAAAGACTAACTTTTCGTTCTTGTAAATTTTCCTGTCTTCCTGGCTGCACTATTAATCAATGCAGTTAATATAGATATGATAATTTAGATCAGATGATAGTATCATGTAAACATTAGGCATCATTCACATACCTACAGAGACATCCTTGTATTTATATAGAATCATAGAATAGGGTTGGAAGGGACCTTAAAGGTCTACTTCCAGCCTCTAGTTCCAAGCCCCCTGCCCACTAGACCAGGAATATAGGCAAAAATACATACATATTAATGTATACATTAACGCGTACATACCTGTCTAAACGTGTATTTCTCTCTATATATGTACACCCATAGGAAGTGAGAATCTGACTCATTCAGTTCACAAGATAATCAGATTACATAATTACAAATAACAGAACAAGAAGATGACCAATTTACGAACTGTATCTATCTGTTCTAATATTAAAATTAGCATGTTTGGAATTTTGCTTATAACACCATTGATTCTCATGCAATTTTATACAATGCCAACTCAACTCCTGCTTCTACACCTTTTCTTCAATCGGAACTTGTGATTTAATTTTTCACCCTGAAAATAAAAAGTGCATGAAATACATCTGCTGTCTTTTTCTCAGTAGTCCCTCAAAACAAACCCTATGCTTACACTCTCAGCCTCTTCATTTTCTTTACCTCTCTCTCCCTCTGGAAAGAAACATTTGTGAAAGGTAGACCCTACTATACAGTGGAGCTTTACCCTGAGCAGTGAAAATGCACTTTGCTTTATCTCTTCCTACCAATGTTAATGATAAACTTCTCTTCTGTAAGTTTCTAACATTTTGCAGCAGGAAAATGAAATTCACCCTTCTCTGAGCATCTCAAAGTGTATTTCATAACTGTACTTATTTGTTTTTGTAATGTGCTTAAACATATTTAAGTATTCAGCAACATCATAGAAGTAGGAAATGCTGATTTTTTTTCTAGCAGTGGTTGGATAACAGTAGTGAGTCACACTTAGTATGAGCCTTTGAAGCTACAAAAGGATAAGGTTGTTTGCTTTTATGCACATTCTCATAATTTATTTTTTTAGTAACTGAAGGACCAAGTGAAAAGGCTGCAACAAAAAAAAATAAAAAATCCATCAACTTCAATAATTTTATCCTACTGAGCATCAGACAGGTAAGCTAATTAAGCATTTTTCACTCAAAATGGAGATATCTTGGTTGTGACTGACTGGGCTTTAAGCAGGTGCTATCTTATCTACTGGAAAACTGGATGTAGCTTAACTTAAATTCCCAAAACAATACTGGAATAAATACATACTCAAACAGACTATTCCCAAGCATTTAAAGAAAACATGATAATATTATAGCCAACTGTGTCCAGAGACACAACATCTAATGTGCTGTGATGGCCCATCCTGAGCTTTCCTGACTTATAGGTGTAACTTTGTAGCTAAGAAGAAGAAACGAGCTGTGCTGAATTCATCATTTACATCAGAAGAGGATGTTGTTACCAGTTGTCTTAGCCAAATGCTGCCCATAAAAGGCAGCCAAGGACACTTAGAGGTGACGAACACGCTGGAATGGGATTAAGGTAGCAATGAAGAAGAGGGAAGGGGAGGAAGTAACCAGAAGTTGCCGACCTCTAAAAGACCCTCTGCGCTCTAGAATGCAGACTCAAACTAGTGCCAAATAGGCCACTAGGCCACTCCTCTTGGCACAGGCTGGCCCCCTGAGCCAAGACAAGTCAGCACTTTTTAACTAATAAAAGCCCAGGGCTCGGAAGATGTGAGGAGGCAGATCTCTCTACCATCAAGGTCCATGCTGCCTCCACAATGCCTGCCAAGATAGTACCTGCCACCTCTCCTGCTACGGTGCATCTTGGAGCTGGTCTCTTGATCATTGGGTCCTTGATGGGGTCAGTATGCATATAACCTAATAAGTAACCTGAACACTCTTTAACCATTCTCCTAATTTAACCATTGCAATAAAATCAGGAAAAACTCATTGGAATCCTTCGAATTCCCAAAATACAAACTCCAATACATGAAGAGCGAATGTCATCAAACCAATCTTCTATTTAAGTTAGTAAATTCCTCCTCACTGTCTTCGAGTATAACTTTCCTGTAAATATAATTTCTATATAATAATAGTAATTCCTATAATATAAATTTCTTGTAAAGCATTAGAGAAGCATAGTTCACCTGCAATTATTGTTAGGTGAGTGCAAACTGGTTAGGAAATTCCATATAGATGTTGGTTATAAGTAGTTCATTGGAACTGCTTATGTGGAACTACAGCATGGAAAAGGTACTTGATGAGGTTCCACAGATGCCTGTCCTAGGTCCAGTTTATTACTTAGCATTTTCATCAAGGATCTGAATTACAGGATAAAAAAATGCTTTTAAAATGTTCAAATGATGCCAAACTAGGAAAAAGAGAAAGCATGTCGAAGGACAATTCAGAATTCAAAGCAAGCTTGACAATTTCTAGAAACCATCTACAAAACATAGGATGCTACTTCAAGCAAAAAGAAAACAATATATTGCATTTTGGCAGAACTAACTGGTCATCTCAGAATAGGAAAGAATAGCTGGTTAATGTTCTTCAGAAAAGAATTTAGAGATTACTGAATGTCATGAACTGAATACGAGTATGCAATTTATGATGAAACAAAGAATGTAAATGTTGTACTTAAAAACACAAATAAAACCACAACTTGTAAGAAAAGCAATCCAAACATTTTATTTGTCATTGTTAGGTACTTAAATTTTAAAACCAAATTCAGCTCTGGGTGTTGCAGGCAAGAAAGATATGGCAACAGTTCAAAGGAAAACTGTGTGAATGACCAGCAGTCTAGAAAATATGAGGACATACTGAAAAAAAGTGTGATGTTTCAACTTTTAAAGAAGATGGGAAAAATAACCCAGGACAATAATCTTTTAATGGGGTTGGGGTTGGGGGTAGGATGTGTGAAGGCGGGGAGTAGGCAGGGAAGAAGGAGTGGGAAGAGAAGGCTGCAGGTTTTGTGGTTTATGTCCAGGTTTCTGCTGGGAAATTAGGCCATCTTTCAAGGCACATCCATTCTGTCAGATATTTACAGGAATTACACTACTTCCAAAAAAATACTTTAATTTCTGTGAATCTTCTTACTCTCTAAGAAAAGCCATTCTATCTGAGAAACCAGCTACAAGCTGAGCTCAAGGTTGGAATAGTTTCAACCCACGAAGTCTAATTTAAAAATAAAACTGTAATAACTATACAAATCACATCTATTTGAAGCAATGGTTAGGCATACACTACGCTTGGGAATCAAAACTGGAAGAGAGGTTTTATTCAGTTACTTGAGGCTCACTTAGTGCTTTTCTTCCCACAATATGAAGGGATTTTATACAAATATAGGAAAATACCATTTTTTTATAACGATACACACACAAAACCCTCTGCCATGAAAAATAATGTATATGTTTTTAAATATAGACACAAGGTTAATCTTGATATAAGAAAATAATATTAACAGTGAGAACAATATTTCACTGGAACAGCCTCCCCAGAGATGTGGCAGAGTCCCCATCACTGGAGCTTTTCAAGAAGCAATTGGACAAGGTGCTAAAATAATCTTATCTTGGCTCTCTTTCCCATGAAAGCTTAGGCCAGAGATCTCTTCCAGCTTGGGTTGTTCCATGATTCTAATTGCTTGTTAATATCTTTTCTAATTTCAGAGACTCACAGTTTGAGGATACAGATTAATGAATGGAGAAATGAAGCTTGTGGCAAGACAGAAATCTGAAGTAAACACCAATGTGGCAGTTGTGTATCAACAAACAGGGTGCCTTTTTCAGTCAGGAGAACCAAAAGGTAGTTTTCAAAAAGAACACAAAAAATACAGACCATTTTATCCACGTGTAAACTGGAGGCAGGATTAAACTGAATTACACATTTATACCTCTTAAATCAACCCAGTTTGTGTGACTACAGATGCCATCCTATTCAAACACCCGTGTCCTGAGGTAGCATTACAAGTCTCATCGAAAACAAGCAAAAGGAAGTAAGGTCAAACCCAAAGAACCTTTGCACTAAACAAATGCTTCCTTTAAACTTGTGTTTTGTTTTTCACCTGACGGAGTACTTTCAACAGTAGATGGAGTGTCATAGGAAACAGGTCAGTGAATAATTACAGATTTTTCTGTCTTCCTCTTTGCAGCTGCAAAAATTAAAATTGCAACAGTTTCTAAACTTCTTTTAAATTATGGCAGGGTGGTTGGAACTAGATGATCTTAAGGTCCTTTCCAACCCTGACTATTCTATGATTCTATGATTCTGTGGTTGCAAATCAAAGATTACTGTCTCAATACTGATAAAATGTAGCTTTATGACTTCACTGACTTACCTTGTTCCTCTTTGATGAGGCCCATATTTGCATGTGCTTGTGCCTCCCTTTTCCTGATATCAGTTGTTATTAGTTTAGCAGTGTTAAAGCATTGCTCATAAAAATAATTACTTAACCATTTGTCCTCAGGGTCATTGAAATAGTAGGCCAAGTTAAGCTGGTTATCATACACCTCCTCATAGTGCCCTTCAAGAAAAAAAAAATACAATCAAAATGTTAGATTATTAACTTTCAGAAATTTTACATATTACAGCAATAACCATGTAATGAAAATGAGGAGCTATTTATATTTCCACCACTCAAATACCAAGTTCTCCTACATGTTCACTCAAAGAAATATAAAGGGAAAATGATAACCTTACAGATTAGGCAGAACTGAGAACTTTAGCAAAACCAGAATAAATTGCTCTTATTTCTGTATGCAAAACCAAAATTCAGTTCACTAAAACATGTAGAACTTAGATCAGACAAAAGACAGAAGCTAAAGTGAGCAAGAAAAAAGTAAACAGTCACTTCCAGGGGAGTGTTTGTCTGAACCCCTTAGACCTGAAAAGGCGCTGAGAGCTTTCAAAACATGTCTAAGGGAGTGACTATGGTGGTGGAGATAAAGAGACAAATAAATCACTCTGCAATCAAAACCCATAAATTCGTACCATTTCAAATGTTTAAAGAAAGCTTTTCTTATTAGTCTTACTGGTTTCATTTACAGTCTCATATTTATCATTCTTAGAAATTAAGGACAAAGAAATTTCACACTTTGCCCTGAAAAAGACAGTTCACTAGGTATTGCTCTCAGAACAAGTGTGGAAAGTAGGGGAGACTCCTTTATGATCTGAAGAAAAAACCTGACTTTCATTTCCTGCTCTTTATCATCTCAGACAGCTAAATTAACACACACTAACCCTAAAATTTATACAACAAATCCAAGTTCCAAATCTAAGTAGCATTACAAAATTATCAACAAATATATTATTCACAATTTAAAATTACAGAATGAGAACCTCCATGGAATTTGTTATTTCTCTCAGAAAAGCACCTTAAAAAAAAATCCACAAAACAATCTTTGGATTATTTCAAAACTATATTAATTTGGAGTAGAGATCTAAACCTTACGTGACAACTCTTACCGTACTGCTTCTCCCTAAGGGGGATTTGAAATACATATTCCCTACATGATGCTGAAGAATCTGAGATAAAGTACAACATGAACCTATGTGTTTCACAGCTACGTTTATCACTGGCTGAACTAAGATTTCCTTTCAACACTCTGCTCGTATCAGATGTGAATGGAGAATAATAAGCTAAAATTCCATGGAAGTTTTAATTGGCTACTAATTGTGTTCGTGACTGTTAAATGAATGTAAGCCAAACAGTCACTTCTTAGAAGAATTTTCCTGTAGTTGGGTAAAGAAGGAGTTAAGCACAAGTCTTGCAACAGAGACTGTTTGGTTAAGCTGGATGTATGAACAGCACTGCTTTTCTTTCAGGAGTTCTGCAATTTGTAAGCTCTGCTCAACAAAGAGAAAAGGGGAAAAAGAAACACCTGGCTATTGAGCACCACACAGAAATCAACTGAGTTAAAAACCAGAATTTCAATACAGAAAGGATCTCACTCAAAGTCCTTATCTTCTTTAAGCGTTTTAGAATTATGATACTGTACGAAAGTAAGTTTGAAAAAAAGTTTTGAAGAGAAGAAGTTTTGAAGAAGCAGTTAAATTCTGTTCTTCTGTTATCTGCAGGAAGAATTGGGGAAAATCCAACTTTCAAAAAGGACCTCAAATTTTCTTGACTGTAAATTCTATCATCTGTGGAACAAACAGCCACAATTCCTCAATAAAGTATTTTGGATGTATCACTAAACTACACAAGAGAGTGTTTCCTCAGCCTCATCTCTAATATCTTTTATCTCAAAAGTAAAAATCACAAATTATGTATGGTCTAATAGGAAGTAATCTAAACCGCTTATTCTGTCTATTGTTGTGACTGTAGTGATAGGACAAGAGGGACTGGGTTTAAACTTAAACAGGGGAAGTTCTTTACAGTGAGGGTGGTGAGGCACTGGAATAGGTTGCCCAAGGAAGTTGTGAATGCTCCATCCCTGGCAGTGTTCAAGGCCAGGTTGGACAGAGCCTTGGGCGACATGGCTTAGTATGAGGCGTCCTGCCCATGGCAGGGGGGTTGGAACCAAGTGATCTTAAGGTCCTTTCCAACCCATGATCCTATGACTCTAGGACTAAGTTCTTCGCCTTCAGAACATAGAATCATAGAACAGTTAGGGTTGGAAAGGACCTTAAGATCATCTAGTTCCAGCCCCCCTGCGATTACACCCCCAAGTCCTTCTCTGCAGGGCTGC
>NW_009933272.1:0-337 GCF_000696875.1 Nestor notabilis
CGTGTCAGGAGGGGATCGGGTTGTCAGTATCTGGGTGTCAGGAGGGGATTAGGTTGTCAGTATCTGGGTGTCAGGAGCGGATCGGGGTGTCAGGAGGGTATCGGGGAGTAAAGATCTGGGTGTCAGGAGGGGATCGGGGTGTCAGGATGGGATTGAGGTGTCAGGATGGGATCGTGGTGTCAGGATGGTATCTGGGTGTCAGGATGGGATCGGGGTGTCAGGATCGGGGTGTCAGGAGGGGAACGGGGTGTCAGGATGGGATCAGGGTGTCAGGAGGGCATCGGGCTGTCAGGATCTGGGTGTCCAGATGGAATCGGAGTGTCAGGATGGGATCTGT
>NW_009933273.1:0-202 GCF_000696875.1 Nestor notabilis
AGGGGATATAGTTTTAGAGGGCAGGGGGACTCAAGATTGCTGGTTGATATTCAAGGATCACCTGCTACATGCTCAGAATTGTTGCTTCCTGATTAGAAGGAAGGGCAGCAAGAGGGCCAGGAGACCTCCATGGATAAATAAGAAACTGGTGAGGAAACTTAGAGGGAAAAGAGAAGTTTATAGAAGGTGGAAGCAAGGACAG
>NW_009933274.1:0-31597 GCF_000696875.1 Nestor notabilis
CAGCTCCCTGCGTTAGGTTGGGGTGTTCCCGAGATAAATCCCAGCCTTCCCGGCGTCAGGGCAGTCCTGGCACAAACACGGCGTTTGCTCTGTGTGGCTTTGCAGCAGCGCTGCTCGCATCCTCCCTTTTAGCACGTGTACGTCCACATCCTAATAAAGACTTGAAAGCAAGAGGGTGAAGCCTGTCCCCGCGCCCCTTCCGCAGAGACGGGGGAGTTGTAGTTTGTGCCGTTCGTGTAAGTCACGGAGCTGCTTGGGAAGTCCCGTAGTGCTGTACGTGATGTATATATTTAATATCCAGACTGGTTGGGGTAATTTTAATGTGTGTTTCGTGTCTGTACATCTCCCTGCTTGTGATTAAGCAGCGTGAGTAACGCAGCTGGGTTGGAGTTTGCATATGCTGAACTCACATAACTGAAAGGGTTGAAAGAAGATGAGCTCTTCGGTGGTGGCTTGTTCTGTCAGTTCTGGTGGTGATGGCGCTGGTCATTCTCCACCATCCCCTGCAGAGGTGCCCTCCTGCTTTCAGCCAGTTCTTGAGGAGACCTGGGGGTGTGGAGTGGTCACAGAGCACGGAGGTGTAGGCAGCCCCTCTAAATCCCAGTTAGCTGCCACACAGGGTTACCCCTTCTGCGTGTCAGCAGAAAGGCTTTCACTGGAAGCAGGAAGCAGCTCTGGAGAAAGATGGAGGCAATCACCATTTCCCAGTCACCAGGTTTCCTGTGCTTGGAACTAGTCTCATGGCAAAACTAGTGGAGTTTTGCCTACAGAGGGAAGGAACAGCTTTGATGAGTTTCTAAAGGTGCGTTTCTCTGCTGCCCTTCCTGAAGGTGCTGATTATTCAGATAGAAAGGTGCTCAGTTTAAGAGCTGAATTTTAAAAGCCTTTCCTGGAGAGCTGTGTTTTGGATTATGGAAATGCAGAAAGCTGGTGAGTGCAGAGCTTGGCTGAGCACTGTTCAGCTCACACACGGTTTTTATCTTGTATACCCTGCAAAACTTGGAAGTTCAAGGAAATGGTTTCAGCAGTTCATGGAGCTGTTTTGCTCGGGTAAACTTGCCCACTACTGATGGTGCGTGGCAGGAGGCTGAGAGTGAGGCACAACTTGTAGTGTGGCGAGTTCAATTTCCAGAATCCCTGCGATGAGTGTGTTAAATGAGAGCAGTTTCTTCTTTTGCTGGGCCTGAGCACAGAACGTCACAACTGTTGACAGCTGGGAACCGCAGGTCAGTTTTGTTCTGAAACCATCAGATCAGGATGGGCAGTTAGAAGTCCCCCAGGGGGGGCGTGTGGGCCTTAGTACACTGAAACACACCTTTGTGTTCTTGAGGGGCTGTAAAGATCCTGTGCTTTAGGCTATTGGTCTTACCTCTTGTTCCATCTTACTTTTAGAGGGTTAAGTGTATCCTACAGAGTGTAAGTGCTGTGACAGGAGGTTAACAAACAGAAAGCAGCCACCCTTCACCCGAAGTGTCACCGTGCGCGATGTAGTGACCCTTTCCTCAGCAGATCAGAGTGTGGATGCTCACATTCGGTCACTGCGAGGTGACAAGTTCTGCTTGCGCTGGCGTTGTGTTCTGGGGGGGAGTATTGAGGGCAGTCTGATGCTCTTTCCTCTGTGTGTGGTTTTAGATTTCTGATACACTGAAGCGGTTTGCAGTAAAAGTAACTACAGCCAGTGTGAAGGAGCGGAGGGAGATCCTCAGTGAGCTGGGAAAATGCATTTCTGGGAAAGGTAAAAGCTTCGGGGCCCTGCTCTGGTTACCAGGGTGGATAAGAACATTCAGATGCTTTGTTTCAAAGGCGGTGTGGAACATGAGGTGTAGCGTTTTGAGGGAGGGGGCTGGCAGCATTTGGAGGCTGTGCTTTCTCACAGTGTTAGTTCTGAGCATGGGGTTTGTAAGTAGCACAGAACCCTGGTTCCTATCATGTGTTAGTAGCTGTAGCATCATTGTGGTAGTTTTTCATTACTGTATCAGTTGCCTGTTTCTCTCCTGACTCCTTTTTAATGATTCATGGAATATTTATACACACACACGTATATACTGTCTGGAGAGAGAGAGAGTATGGAAGATTTCAGATACTCTTAAAAAAACAGGTGAAGATTTATAAAAGATTTATAAAAATCTTTTTTCTTTTATTTTCTGAAATGACTCTGGAATAACATGTTCCAATTTTGCCATTATTTTTTAAAATATGCATTACATATATTAAAAAAAAAGAGAACTTTTACTGCGATCCTTGCAAGCAGTTTCATAGGTATGAGCAGTTCACTGATTTCCGTTGTGAAGTGAATCACGTTTGTGTTAAAGGTTAAGAGCTTTGTGAAGAGTTAGATTAATGAAGAAACAATTTGGGATACATTCTGTTACAGACCTTCCAGAGGGTGCGGTGAAAGGCCTTTGCAAACTCTTCTGCCTTACTCTGCATCGATACCGGTGAGTATGTTGGTGTGGAAAAGCTGTTTTATTTAATCTATCAGTATTTATGTATTAGTTGAACTGGTATGGAGCATCTGAAGGTGTTAGCATAGAGTGTCACATACATTTCATGTATGACACTGAAAGATGCCATCTAGTCATTAGGCTCTCAAGCTGTGTGTCCTGGGTTCAGCTGTAGCAGTTACTTTTCTCCTTCTTAGCAGCTGGTGCACTGCTGTGTTTTAGACTTTAGCCTGAGAACATCACTGATAACACACCGGTGTTTCCAGTTGTTGCTCAGTAATGCTTGCTCCAAGCAAGGACTTTTCAGTCTCATGCTCTGCCAGGGAGGAGGGGAAGCCAGGAGGAAGCAGAGGCAGGACATCTGACCCAAACTGGCCAAAGGGGTATTCCAGACCACAGCACGTCATGCCCAGTATAGAAACTGGGGGGAGTTACCCAGAAGGCCCAGATCGCTGCTCGGGTCGGGCTGGGTATCGGTGGGTGGGTGGTGAGCAATTGTATCCTCTCCCCTTGTTATTTCCCTTACCATTACTATTATTGGCGTTACCAGTAGTGGTTTGTATTATACCTTAGTCACTGGACTGTTCTTACCTCAACCTGTGGGATTTACATGCTTTTGATTCTTCTCCCCATCCCTTGGGAGCGGGGGGGAAGATGGAGGGGAGTGAGCGAGCAGCTGCGTGGTTCTGAGTTACCAGCTGGGCTTAAACCACGACACTAGGTTTGACATTAAGAAGTTTTATGACACTGACCTTGTGTTTCACCTTTGATTTTGAAATTAAAACTTCCATCCTGTGGTTTAGTTTGCAAGAATGAATGCCCATGTCCTTGTGATGCAGGACTAAGGAGTCTTTTAGATGCCTTTTAGACACTTTTAGATTGGATTAAATCACGGCCTCTTGTAGAGAAGTTGTTCAGAACCTGTGTTTCATACTGCAACCTGCCAGAGGGCCTTGACATAACTTCCGTCAGTTGAGAAAGGGAATGGAGCTTTCTGCCAGAAACTTCTGCACTTGGAACAGCAAGGATAAAATGACTGCTAGCTGGGCTGCTGAAATGAGAAGGCAGAACCTCATGTGTGATGCAAGTGTAGTAATATCTGTAATGTTGGCAGGATTTGTCATGGTCACCGAGGTCTCTTTTCCATTCTAGGGATGCAGCATCCCGCAGAGCCCTGCAGCTGGCGCTCCAGCAGCTCGCAGAGTCCCAGCCAGAGGCAACAGCAAAAAACCTTCTGCAGTCACTTCAGTCTTCAGGGATCGCTGGCAAGGCTGGAGTGCCCAGGTGCTGGATGAGTTGCTTTGTGGGGAGGCAGTTCTGAGTTGCTGGTAGTTGTTCTTGTGTTTGGGATGATTCTGCTGCTGCTTGCCAGAGGTGTTAAAACATTTGGAGACAAAGCTGTTAATGACCGTTCTTACCTCTTCCATGTGTTCTGGTAAAGCAGAAGGACTGTTGTGGTTATTACTACTGGTGGATTTGGTCTGAGTTATGGCTTTGCCGTTGTTAACCTTCCAGTCTGGAGAGATAAGGAACAAACTCGAATACTAAGAAATTCTCCAAAATGATTAAGAAAGGGGATTTGCTCACCCAGCTGGTGGAATTCAAGGCCTTATTGTAGACAGGGAGATAATGAAATTTGAAGCTGAGCTTAGAAATATGCAGCTTTTCTATTGTGGTAGCTTCTGGAAACACTCATGGTTCCAAAAGGTGACTTGGGGTTGTTCAGCTGATACAGGCCACAGAGCTCTGTCCTGCAGTGCCACCGTGGCTGGATAAAGAGCAGCTTTTAGAAAAAGAGCTGGTCTTGGTTTACAGGCATGCAGTGATAGGATATTTACCCTCCAGTCACAGTGGCTGGCCTTGTGCACAAGGACACTTTCTACATTCTTTCACTTTGGGGTGAGGATCCTCAGGGAGCTGCGAGGTGCAATCTGTTACCTGAAGTGGAGGGAGGAGGTGAGAGTTAACAGAAACCAGAACCGAGGAGTGTGCCAGGAGGGAATGTGAGCTGAGAGACGATTTGGCAATGTAGGGCTGGGAAGCTCTGACAGTAAAGATGAGCAGTGGATGAGAAATCTTGAGTCACTTTTTGGGCACTCTCAGTTGGCGAAGTATTTAAGTCTCATTTCTGTAATGCTGCTGAGAAGATCCAGAAATAGTCTTTCTTCTGCTAAGGATTTTCATTCCCAACAGACAAGATTTAGCCTCTTTTGTGCTGTTTGGAAGTTCCGAAACACATAAGCTAAGACTTTAGCTGTGGGGTTTTTTGTGTGATACAATTGCCTCACTTGTAAGGTGGTGTTCTGACTTGGGCAAAGATGCATCTCTTATGGTCTAGTAGGTGTAAGATACTTACTGGGAGCTGTAGATTTACCTCTTTCTGCTGTTTGTACAACAGTAAGAGCAGTGGATCTGCAGCTCTGCTGGCACTCTCCTGGACATGCCTGCTTGTACGCACAGTCTTTCCAACACCTGACAAGAGACAGGGAGAAACATGGAAGAAACTGGTAGGTTCTTCTTTGTTTGCAGAAACATCCCTTTGGAGATAAGGATTTAAATATTTTTAATGCCTTTAAGTTGCTGTGTCATTGCAAATAGTTTTGAACATAACTGATAATGTCATGTTACCATCCAGGTTTATGTGGCAGTCTTTTTTGCTTTCTGGTGTCTTTTGATCTCTCCTGTTCTGCTGAAGAAAGGAGGAGGTGTATAAAGCATGAGAGTGGGGCAGTCTTGCACCTGTTTAGAGTTGCTCTGGTGTATGCCAGTGTTTCTAGACTAGGCGTGCTACTGGTGCCTCCAAGGTGCAGTCTGCAGCATGGCATGAATTCCTTGTGCCTCCCTTGAAGTATTTGTCTGTGTTACTGTGTCATATAATGTTAAGCAGCTTTTTGCTTTCTTTTCACCTACTTTAACAACATGAACCTGTGACCATGCTCAAGCACCTTGGAATGTAGTTGGAACACATGTTAAGAAGAGTTGTAATCTGATATAAATTGCTGTTTCCAGAGGCGGAGTTTCTCAGACTATTACGTATGGTTCTGCAAAGTGGCACATGTGGGATGAAAGCAGTGGCAGCTTGCTGGAAGAACTTGCACAAACTAAGGACTTCCACCCAAGCAGATTCAGCTAATCACTGGCAGTTGACTCATCTTGTTTGATGGGAGCTCGCTGAGAAGCACGTGCATGAAGGTTTTCTTGGCTGTTTCTGTTGGCAGGTGGAGGTCCAGTGTTTGCTCCTTTTGGAAGTCCTGGGAGGTTCTCATAAGCAGGCAGTGGCTGGGGCTGTAAAGAAGTTGAACAGGCTGTGGAAAGAGGTGATGAATACCTTATGTGACCATGTTTAGCAGCTGTTGTACATTCTGCTGTGTTAATGTGCCTTGCTGTTTTTTCTCTCCAGAACCAGGATCTGGTGGATCAGTACCTATCTGTTATTTTTGGTCTTGAACCAAACCAGAGCTATGCTGCAATGCTGGGACTTGCGGTGCAGTTTTGCACAGCCCATAAAGAGACTGATATCATTAAAAGATATAAGGTAAATCTGTTGTACTGCTTTTTGGGGGCTAATAAGTAGCATCACTTCCTACCAGGGAGAAGGGGACTGAACAGATGTCCCAGTGAGGCTGGTGCTTTGCATCTGCCCCTGGTTTCATTAGCTGTCAATTCAATAGCCATTGCACTTCTGACTAAAACAGCTAGAATAAGTTTACGGAGGAGATCCAAGATATGCAGCTTTGTGCTGTGGCCTGTGCATTTGTGTAGATGGCCAGTGCTGCAGCTTTCTGCCCTCTCCACTGTTGTAGGAATGGAAGGCAGCATTTAGCTTTAGTGCACTTTGAGTGTTGAGCTGAAGCGTAGAGCAGAGCACACTGATCTCTGCTTGACTGTCTTATTTGAGGATGGAAGCAAAGCGTCTGCTTAGTGAGCATTGCTGCCTTCCAGAGGAGGATGAGGCGGGGTGTCAAGCCTGACTTCCTGGTGGCGTGCAGGGAGATGGGTATAGGCTGCAACATGGCTAAAGTTTGGTGTTTCTGCTTGTTCAGAGTGCTCTTCTGGATTTCTACTTGAAGACCATCCTTATGAGCAAGACAAAGCCTCAGAAGCATGTGCTGGTGAGACTCACTGTTTACAGAGCTGCTTGTGCTTTTGTCCTATGTGCAGTGTCTGCTGCTGTGCTGAGTGCTTTGCTCCCTTTGCAGGAGAGCTGTTCCCCACTTCTTCGGTACATGTCTCACGCTGAATTCAAGGACTTAGTTTTGCCAACTCTGCAGAAATCCCTGCTACGGAGTCCTGAGAACGTAATTGAAAGTGAGTCTCTCATCTCTCTGCATTGCTCTGTTAAAGAGCATGAATAGTTGTTCCTTAGAAGTCTGGAGTTGTGGGGGGAATGTGTTTTTCTGGGCTATGCTTTTGGTCCTCTGAGCATAGGCAGCAGGATTGTCTGGTGTCTAAGGGTTAGGTGTAGAGAAGCAACATCCGTGGTGTGATCCCAAGTGTCTGGGTATGTGGTAGCTATTGTTTGCACAGAGGACAGAATTTCACAGCTGACTGCTAATAATAATCCTGAATTAATCTGCTCATTGGGCATCTATTTCAGTGTTGTTTTATTTCCTACTCCTTGCTGACCTTGTCTGCTCTTGATGTGAACTGAGGGGAAGGGTGTATCAGAATGCTAAAACCAGTTAACAAAATGTAATATGCTATTATCTCTTTTATCTTCAGCAATCTCTTGCTTGCTCGTATCTGTGAACCTGGATCTCAGCCAGTATGCTCTAGACATTGTGAAAGGACTGGCCAGTAAGTACTCTAAATTCTGGAGGGAATGACCTCGGAATAAAGCTTTCTTCAGCTTTCTGGCTATATATATAACAGCTTGATTACTGGTGAAGAGACTATATTATGTGGGAGGGAGGATGATGCTGATGATGCTGTAACTTGGAACCGGAATAGTTCACGTGCCAGTTCCTGAAGCTAAGTCAAGGCACATGTAAAGAGGTGTCCTTGCCTTGCAAGTTTGCTGTAAGGAGCTCTTAGCTTGTGCATTATTTCCTAGGTCACCTGAAATCCAACAGTGTGCAGCTGATGGATGAAGCAGTTGTGGCATTAAAGAACTTGGCTCGACAGTGCAGTGACCCCTCAGCAGTGGAGTCGCTGGGCAGACACCTTTTTGCCATCTTAGGGGGTGAGTAAATTGTAGGATAAGCAGTGGAGATGAATAAAGGTTTGCTGCCTTTGGGGAGTTTTGTGTATTGCATTTTCTTTTGTCTTTGTCTGCCTGTATAGTGGGGTGGCTCCACCTGGGTCAGGGATGACTGGGCAGGATTTTGTATTTTTGGGAAGATTCTTGGTGCAGTACGTAGCTGTTGTCTGTCTGTAAGTCAGCGGTCACTGTTTTTGTTGGCAGGCTCAGAAGGGAAGCTGACAGTTGTTGCTCAGAAGATGAGTGTCCTTTCAGGTGAGGATCCTAGAAGAAAGCTGCTTCTCTGGTGGAAGAAACTCAGCAGAATGCTGAATGAAAAGGAACTGAACTTAAGCCTTTAGGATTCCCTGCCTGTCATTCCAAATTGGCTGCAATTGATATCAAAGAGGGTGCTGGATACCACATGCTAGTTCTTGACTTACTGTTCAAAGGAGATAATTGGCTGGTAGGTTAAAGTGTTTTATGTGAGGAAGATGACTGCATCCTGAGTAAGAATGAAGGCAGAGGTCCTGCAGTGTTGGTACATGATGGATGTGACATGTAGGTGTACTGACAAAAAAGAGCTGTCTGTGCACGGATTGAAATGTGAAGGGACATTCTTGATTTGTTTTAGATTTTGCAGCAAGTGCTGGTAGTTTGGGAGCTAATGAGAGAATTTTGTCCTCTCAGGGATCGGCAGCCTCAGTCACCATGTGGTTTCTGGATCCTCTAGCCAAGCTCTGAGTGGAACCATCACTGAGCTTTTCATCCCTTTCCTGCAACAAGAAGGTCAGACCTTTTGCCTTTGTTCTGAGTTTGCTAAGCTGCTTTCATCCTGAGTAGGTTTTTCAACAGGCCTGTTTTTCAGGATAAATCTGATTCTTGCCTATTGTGTTATAAAATCCATGTCCTGCTCTGATGAGCAATGCCATGGAGACAGCTGTGTCTGTTAGAAGCACATGCATTCTTTCCCTGCCTCCTCCTGATGTTGTTACCTGCTTTCTGTTGTATGTCCATGTGATCTATCCAGTTGCTGTACTGACATGAGCTCTGTGTTACTTCCTAGTCCATGAAGGCACGTTGGTTCATGCAGTCTCTGTCCTGGCTCTTTGGTGTGTTCGGTTCACCACAGAAGTTCCTAAGAAGCTGGTAGAATGGCTAAAGAAAGCCTTCAGCCTTAAAACCTCCACTTCAGCTGTGAGACATGCCTACCTGCAGTGCATGCTAGCCTCTTTCAAAGGTAAAACTGTGCAGCTATTAATAACTCTCTTGACTGTGTGATTAAGAGAAGAGTAATCAACTTTTGTACTTCCTGATGTAAGTAGGTAGCTGTGTGGATTAAGAATGATTTTGTAAGGCAGTATCTGTTCGCTGACCTTCATATTTCTCCTCAAAGTCTGTTTTGCCTTCAAGTTTATAAAGATGTTTTCTCTCCTTGTATAACCAGCATCGCTGCCCATCGTGCTGTCGTTCATGTGCCCCCAAAGTAATTTTTGATTCCATTATTTTTGTCTTACACTTAAATTGTAAGGTTTCTAGCTCAGGGACTTCTGTTTTATGTAGCACCAGGCAGACCAGGACCTTGCTCTGTGGCGTTGACTCTTGGAAGCTAAAAAAAATAAAAAATAAAAAATAATTCTGTTTGAAATTAAGAACTTAAATTCTAAACTGTTGATGATCCTTTTGAGGTTTGTGTCTATTGGTCCTGTCCCCTTTGACGTCAGCATTTCATCCATGGGTCTACAGTTTGATGCCTGTATGTGAGCTCTCCTTTCTTGTTGATGCAATCTGAATCAAAAAGATGGTATACATTTGCTTCAAAGATCAGTAACTCAGTGTATTGTGTAGGTACAGTGAATTACCCATCACTTTCTCAATATGGATATGAGAGAAATTGTAATTTTGCTCTTTACTATTGTAGCTGCCAGGATTTTCTGTGCTATCATAGGGCTGAAAAAAACACTCTGAAAACCACTTGGGTATCACAGGATGGCAGAACTTTCAGAGACATCAATATCACAGAATCACAGAATGGTTTGGGTTGGAAAGGACCTTAAAGCTCCTCTAGTTCTTAAAGCTCATCTGAAGTTCATCTAGTCCCCTGCCGCAGGGAAATACAGCAAACTGGATGTTGCTCATGCTTGCTGTGGGCAAGGGGGGTTACTTGTGTGTGATGTGTGCAGCTGTTAAGGGGATTAAGGCTCAAGATACTTACATTCTAAAATAATTTGCTCACCACTGGAACAGTGACTGCCATCGCTTTGCTGCACCCAACGAAGTGTCCAACTGGAGCATAAAAAACCCAGAGATTCCAATTCTTACGAGTTTATAGTTAAAACACAACCTCTAAATATTCAATGTAGAAAATCATGAGGTCTTTTATTTTCTTCTTCAGTATTGTGAGATGTTGCTTCTGGAGGTACCTTCAGATAGGAACACCTAACTCGGTTTCCATGGAAGTGAGGGTCACACACCAGTGGGATTCCTTGACCTGTGAATGTTTGAAGTGGAAAAGATGGTCGTAGCTTGCCAGGAATTTACTTTCCCTCTCTTAGGGAAACATAATCCCTGAAGTCAGACTTCCTGTGATTTGAACCAGATCTTTTAATGTAACTGAATTAGCATTTTCTTTTGCATCCCATGACCTGGAACTCATATTGAGATTGGGCTGTTCTATCTGTGAGGAAAGGACTAAAGTGGTTATCATCTAGATTTTCATAATTCATGTTTAATGGTAGTTGTGACTGGCAAATACTCTGGGAGACTCAGAGTCTTCCCAATATGTGTCTGATTCCTTTCCTCGTCTCACGACAACAGAACTGTTGATACTCTTGTGGTATGAAGTGTGAAGGACCATGTTGTTTTGTAACTTGTCTCTCTGTCTCCTCAGGTGACACGTTATTACAGGGAATGGACTTGCTGCCAATGCTGATCCAGACAGTAGAAAAAGCAGCATCTCAAAGTACTCAGGTTCCCATGGTAACTGAAGGAGTTGCTGCAGCTTTGTTGATCTGCAGGATATCTGTAATTGAGGGACAAACTGGTAAGTCACAAAACATCTAGTAGAGTCCAATACAGACAGGTTTTAAGGGTTACCAGTTTTTATTCGGCAACATGCATAAGATAGTATTCCTTAATCTGTATTGTTTCTGCATAGAGAATCATTGCCTTTTTGTAAATCAGGGAAGAATTTATTCCCGTCTGTGTTATGTCAGTGAAGAATTTTTGCTCTTCTGTGGCTTTGTGAATTGCAGCTTCCTTTCACCTAAGGCAATATTCCTCTTTATTCTGACGGAAGGCATTCACTCAGACCTTACATGCTAGGTCTTGATTGATGCATTTAAAGTATTACTTGCTGGTTATTTGGCTAGTGTTTTAACAGTCTTTGGAAAGCGTGTCCTCCATTAGAGGATATACAAGAACTGTCTGAGTTCATACATCTGCCAGGATATGTAATCGAGGCATGTTCTGTCTATCAGAAGCAACACACCGCTTTCCTCCTTTCCTTATTTTTAGGAAGGCTTGCCCTGTGAAAGGTTAAGGTGAAAGAGACTTTACATTTCACAAGTGTTAAGTCAGAGAAATACCTTTTTGTCAGCAGGTGTTTTTTGAGCATGCTTATGGCTTTGGATTAGAGAGATGAGCAACAGCTGACCATGTTGAGCACCACTTCAGAGCTGTCTTTATAAGTGAAGAAAAGTAAAGCTAGATGTAGCCTGAGTGATTTCAGGAGACACAATTCTACTGTATTTTAGGTACACTGGTGACTTATTTTGAAACATCCTTGATAGACATCTGTTCTTTTCCTGTCAGAGTCTAAGCTGAGTGGTTTCTGGCAGCTGATTCTGGATGAGAAAAAACAAATCTTTACATCTGAGAAGTTCTTGCAGTCTGCATCAGAGGAAGGTAAATGTCGGTTACTTCATATCCAGTTGCTGTTTAACTCTATTATTTAGTACCTAAAAGAGCTAATACTGCCATTAACCCTGTTCTGTGATCCTTGGAAGATCTGTTTTCAGATTAAAATGAAGAGTGTGCTCTTTCAGAAGTACATCTAGACTAGTCTAAACTTGACAATGAGTTCATTTTCTTCTTAATGAGCCTGAGTTATACAAACCGAAGGGCCTAGTAACAGTTGAAGGTTGGAAGATGCGATGAGGTAAAACACCAAGGCTGCTATTCATATGGCATTATGCCGTCTGTATGAATTCAGTACACATTTTAGCGTCACTGAAGGCATTTCAGCAGGGCTTGGGAATTAACAGTATTGGTGCAGTGAGCATGGTGTTTGCTCTGTTTACTTAGGCAAAAATAGGTCGCACACAGTGGTCAGGAAGCTTCTGCTGGTATCCAGCTAACCACATGTCTATGAAACCATGGTTCTGTTTCCAGTCTTGGCAGATCTGAGTTGGATTTGTCCCTAGCTTCACTGCGATTATGTAGAGGCTCGGTTTGGGTAGCTGCTTTAATGTGTCCCGCTTGCTGTTTGTTTGTTTTCAGGTACAAAAATGTGTTTCCTTATGAAGCCTCGTGCTATTTTGAGTATTTGTCTTTTCCCACAGCAATGTGTACAGTGCTGCAGCTGACAGAGCGCCTTCTCTTGGATCATGCACAGCGGCTGCCTGAAAGTAAAGTTCAGTACGTAGAGTGCACTTGCTGCCACTGATCTGTGTCTGATCCCTGACTGTTAATGTGGGCGGTGGAGAGGGTGGGCTTGGGACTTCGCACACAACGTTGAACTCTTTGTGCTTTTCTGCCCCGTTGGTTTCCAGAGCTGCCTCCCTTGCTAAAGCTGTTTATTTCTCTGTTTCCAGGCAGTATCACCGTGCCCTTGTTGCAGTGCTGCTGAGTCGGACCTGGAATGTTCGAAGACAGGCCCATCAAACAGTTAAGAAGCTCTTGTCCTCTCTGGGAGGGTACAAACTGGCCTATGGGCTCTTGGAGGAGCTGAAAGTGGTTCTCACTTCCCATAAGGTGAGTAGTTAAGAACCCTAGTCTGTGCTTAGATGTTTGTATGCTGCCAATCATCTCCCTACCCTAGACATGCTGTTAGTATTGACATACAGTGTGATATGAAGATGCTTTGGTTTCAGGTGATCTCCTAGAATGCCACTTGGCATTAAATTACTGCATATTACTGTATCATTGTCTGTGGTGTGCCTAATACACACAGAAGATACATTATTTCAAATTATTTGGGGAGGATGCTCTAGTTTTCCATGTCCTTCTATTATTTGGATCAAAATTTAATCCCTGCTGGAGGACCAAGTGCTTCGTTCCTCTCTTGGTATCCTAGGTCTTTGGCCCTGGCTTTTACAGCTTAAGCTGCCTATTTAAAGCAAAAGTAATATAGATGCTTTACTAGCAACTATTATAAAAATTAGAAGAAAATAGGAAAGAGAATGCTGTGTTGCTGGGCATGGTGCTAAGCCAGCACCATGTCAAGTTGTGTAATAGAGAAAGTTACATGAATTTCAAGGCTGGGACTTGAAAGTGGTCTTCCTGTATGATAGATACAGCCTGAATAATGTATTTTTGAAAAGATACTGGGTAAAATGAGACTGCAGAAGTTGGGTGTACTGTTCCCAGCCAGCTGGTTCAACCTTGTCAAAGTCCTCCTTGCCAAAAATGATAATTTTAGTTTTATTTTACCCTGGCTTGCCAAATCTAGTATAGTCCTCCATTCTTAGCCTTTCTGTCACTGTCATCTCTGTGCTTCGGTTCCACTGTTATCCTTTATCCTTTCTTTCCTTGGAGGACTTCAGGTTGTTGGTACTGACAGAGGCAGATGATTGTTAGTATTCAGTATGGTGTTACTGTGGGGAAGTGTGCTCAGGGCTCAGGAAGGCTTGATGTGATGTGTTCATGACAAGTTGTCCACTCAGGTTCTGCCTCATGAGGTCCTGGTGACGGAGTTGGGAGAGCTGTCAGAGCTAGGAAAGACATACATTCTTCCTCGTGTCTTTCATGAGGCACTCTGTGTCATCTCAAGTGTGGCAGGGCTTGACGTGGATTCCTTTGAGCCAGAAAAGCTGGCGCTGGAGATGCTGCTGGTGAGCCATCATCCGTCTGTAGGTGAGTGGAGGGGTAGGACCACTCTCATGTCCAGCGTATGGGGTCTTTATCTTTCCTTTTTAGTTTCATTGTATTGGCATTCCGCTTCATATTTACTTGGTCATTTATTATTCTTGCTAGTGGCAGTGCAGCCAGGCCTTTGGCCAACCCTCCTCATCAAGATGAAGATAGATCCTAAGGACTTCATTACCAAACACCTGAATGACATACTGCCCAGGATCACTGCCTACACTCTGGAGAACCAGGTGATAAACTTCTGCTTTCCTTGTGTTAGTTTTGGGAGATGCTTTGGCAGAGGAGGGTTTTCTAGAGGAGCAAAGTACCAACTGATCTATAAGGAAGAAGATCTGTCTAAAATGTGGGGAAAAGGCAAATTCAAAAAGAACAACTGGTGCAAAGGAGCTGTGATTTAAGGGGGAAAGAATGTGTACCAGCAGCCGAGTAGAACTTTAGATAAGATACAGTCACCCACTGAATAAGGAATTAGGAATTTCAGCATAACTTCCTCAACAGGGCATATGTTTTAGAGACAATTTCAAGGAATACTGATAATACTGGTTTTTTCCTTTGTTTTCTTGATAGTCGTCTATGAATGCAGTGGGATCTCTCTCTCTGCTTTCACCTGGTAGAGTGCTACCACAGCTCATCAGCACTATCTCAGCATCAATGGAGAATCCAGCTCTGTGCCAGGTTACTCGAGAGGAATTTGCCATCATGAAGACACCAGAGGGAGAACTATATGACAAATCTATAATACAGAGGTAAGACTTCGTAACTTCTTTTCTCTGTGCACCAGGGGATTGATTGCTGCTGGCATCTAGGCAGTGGTGAGTGGGTTTGTTAGATGCTTTTTCTGTACAGGAGTTACCAGATTTGTGTGTCTGGATCTTAGTTCAGAGCAGTGCTGATTCTTTTCTCTACTTCTCCTTCTCAGTGCTCAACAGGATAGTATGAAAAAGGCTAACATGAAGCGGGAGAACAAAGCTTATTCCTTCAAGGAACAAATCATTGAGCTGGAGCTGAAGGAGGTGAGTTAATGGGAAGGGGAAAGCCGGGCTGGTCACTACTATCTCATCTGTTTTGTGGCATGGCTTCTGCCATATGTGTATCTCGTGTAACTTCTGTAAGGGTTGTTAAATAGGTGCTTTCATCTTGTGGTCAGCATCAGTTCAGTTCAGTCTGGCCAGAGTGATGGGTGTAGGTGGGGGGAAGAATTTGGTGAAAGGAAGGAAATGTACCAGACTGGAGCATTCTTTTAATAAAGCTTGGCTTTGCTTTGCTCTGGGGAGGATGATGTGCCCATCCACTGTAGAAAGAGCTGGACAGCTCTTTTTAATGGTATTGGATAATTTGTGACCAGTTAAACGTGAGAAACTGATGCTATGCTGCTAGTGTGACACTGAAGTGGTGTTAACCTGCAGATTTCCTTTTTGTGTCTTCACTTCAGAGTGATATGCTTGGAAGAATATTTTGATACTGTTTTAAAAGTAAATTGCAAAAAACCCCCAATGTGTCAAACTTTCTACCTAGTTGTAGGGATGGTGTTAATAGCTCCTGGTTAATAATGTCCATTGCTCTCTACTGCAGGAAATAAAGAAGAAGAAAGGAATAAAGGATGAGGTGCAACTGACCAGCAAGCAGAAGGAGCTGATGCATGCACAGCTGGAAAGGGAATCTCAGATAAGAAAACGGCTGAAGGAGGTAAGTTTTGATGGTCTTTTTTACCAGCTACTAGGGCCCAGGTCATTTTGATAAAAGGAATAGAGAATATTCAGCAATGACCTGTTGGTTTCTTTCATTAGAAATTAGATTTGACAACTTGATGTTTTGTTTTGTTTTGTTTTTTTATGGTAACTTTTGAATTATTTCTTTTACAGCTTGATAATGAGCTGGAAACAGCTCTTAGACTCCTGGATGCTGTTATAAAGAGAAAGCCTCCTGGTCTGACTCAGTACATCCCTGCTCTCATCAGTTCCTTCTTGCCACTTTTTCGATCGCCTTTGGCTGCTCCAAGGATTAAGGAACCTTTTCTTTCCTTAGCTTCCTGTGTCATGCCTGCTCAACTGAAAACCTTTGGTTAGTATTTGCAGTTGCCATTTAAGGGCAGAGTGCATTATTTTTATGGCAGGACGGTGAAAATTCTTGCTTTTACAAGCTGTGGTTCATGACCATTTGCCACAGAAAGCCAAGGGGAAAAACCACCCTGGAGCAGTGCTTAGGGAGGTGACTGCAAAGTCCCAGAAATCCTATTGCTGGATAAGACTGGGTCCAAAGACAAGGAGTTGTCAAGTCATTGTGATCACCTCTAAGTAGCAGTTGGTTACAATGGTACTGTCTCCCCTGTGCAGAGTTTGGAGGGTGTGAGTATCTCTCACACATATAACTTGTGAAGAAAGCTGTCCCCTGAGGCCTCGGGGCTGTGCTTCCTTCCTTGCCTCTTGCAGCCTGGGCTGTTGCCCATATCTTTGCTGTAATTCTTTGGTCTTTGTTCTTGGGGATTTTTCTCTCAAGAAATCTTTGGCTTTAGTCCTCTCATGGATTCTTTATTCTTTCATGCCAGGTACTTTAGTGAGCCATGTGACCTTGCGCCTGATGAAACCTGAATGTGAATTAGATGAATCCTGGTGTCAGGAAGAGCTGCCTACTGCTCTGAACAGAGTTGTTAACTTGCTGCATGCCCACACCATTCCTGGCCGAACAGGCAAGGGTGAGCCAGGTAAAAAGTATTGTAGATCCCTCTGACATCCCCCCATAGCTCTGTGAGCTGTTTCAGGTATTATGGTTTATGTAATGTTTTATAGGTGAGACTTCACTTTTTTCTTCTTCAAATTGGATAAGTCTTCATAGATATGGAAAACCTTAAGGGTTTTTTTTCGTGGGGGTAGTAGTGGAAATGATGTTACAAGTGTAGTAAGTGTAGAAATAAAATAACAGTAACTTTTTTTTAAGTGGTTCATTCAGAAATAATAGTGAAATTAAGGTTCATCTTTGCCAAAGACAGTTCCTACCTTTCAACACCACTTAGCATAAGTGATTCAGTGAGACTTAAGTGGAAAGACAAAAGAATTGCTTGTTATCTGTGATCTCAGCAGTGAAGTGCCTGTGGCCTCTGCTTGTTTGCTGTGTGGTGCTGCAGTTCATGAATATTTTATTGTGGCATGTTTGTAGAAGAAGCAGTTCTTTCTCACTCTGACATGAAGGCAGGCACCAACATTTTTGCAGTGCAAAAATACAGTTTGAGTGAAAATGAACTTTTTTTTGTTTGGTTGGGTTTTTTTTACTGGGTTAGGTTTAATCTAGATCCTTTCCAGAATTTACTTCGTGATGGGGTGTGCAAGTACTTGTACTGCTACACTGAAGATAATGGTACAGAAGTGGGAGGGTAGGTGTGCTGCCTCTGGAGGCTAAGATGTCTTAAAGCGTCTGGTGTACTGTAGTGATAGAGGTGGTTCATTCAGGCTTTGGAGTTTTTCATCATGTAGCTCTGCCACAAGCTGCCGTGATGGATGGTTTATATTTTTTAAGAGAAAGGTAGTATTCTGTTTGGTCCCTTACCCCAGCAGTTCAGTTTTCCTCTTACTGTTCTGTTGCTAATCAGCTCTGCAGTTGTGTCACTGGCACATGTAATCTTCACAGCTGAGTAGTGGTAATTGACCATGTTGAGCACCACTTCAGTGCTGAACATCTCAGTGATAATTCTCCACTATGCAATTTATTTCCATAGTAAGTGCAAGTTCATTAACATTGGAATCCATTTTCAGGCTTATTTCCAGAAAGCAGTGGCAGGCTTCTCAATCCTTCAACATTTCCTACAGTGCTTAAATGAATATCTGATTTATTTTTTTCAGTTCTGCAAGAGAAAGGAAATAGGTTCCAAAGCACTTTGTTGGACAAGTTATGTTAAACTCCCAAATGATTTTTCCTCATTTTCAAAGTTTTTTGGAGCGTAGTCTTGCAATATGATTTAGTAGAGGTTAGTTTCTTAAGTTACCATGAGACCTAAGAAAGACCATAACTCTTTCTAATGTGGATGATAAATCATATGTTGCTGGAGCGCCGAGACACATTTTATAATCTCTTTTGTATTGGTCAGTACTGGCTACTGTGTTAATAGAACATTTTATCTTCTTAGATCAAGCTTTCTTCCTCCTGCATATAGAGGAGCGGTTGCTGGAGCCTAAAAATAGCTGGCCAATAATTAAAAAAACGGGGGAAAAAAAAGCAAAAGAGCAAACAGATCCTGAGCAAATGGAAAAATCCCACATCAGAAGTGGAGGGGTTTGACCTAAGCTATTCATGTTGAACAGTTAGGAGCTTGCAGTGCTTTTGGTATTTAATATTTCTCCCTTGAACTACTTTTGCAGTGTCCGTGCCCTACATAAGCTGACTAATACTGCAGTATTGGATCTGCAGTGCTCTTCATTTGCATCTTAGAAACATTATAGCTGGCATTCTCTGACAGTACAGAAAGTAGGTGCTTTCCCTAGATGTCTAACACTTGAATTGTAGCTGGACTAACTGGAGAGGATTGGAAGGAGCAAAATCTTTACCAATAGGAATCCAAAAGCTTTAATTTTTCTCAAGGGAGGAGGGAAGGGAGTTGAGACTTGCACCAGAGTTAGAGGAACCTCATTCTCAAGAATGCCGTTGAAGACTGGAACGGCAGGTCAGCTAGGTTGGTAGAAAGTGTTCAAAGGGAACGTAGCTGGCAAACAGGCACCTACTTTGGGACAAATGAACTTTAAAAGTGAATTGGTTAAATTGTGTCAGATCCCTGTGTGGATCCTCAAGTATTTCCAGGATAGACAAACTCTCAGTTTTGCCTGTCTCTCTACAGTCCAGTGGGTTGCTTCCATTTCATTTACAGTGTGTATTTTCACACTGTTGAAGCATTGGAATTAATTTAGAATCCTAATGTGACTTAGTTGAAGCCAGTTCATTGGTGTTGCAAGCAACAATATAGTTAAAGCCAGTTCATTGGTGTTGCAAGCAACAATATTGGGTAGAATCATTTAGGTTGGAAAAGACCCTCAACATCATCAGGTTCAGTTGTTAATCTGACACTGAAATGCCAGGTAGCACTGTTGGAGCTGTACTGTTACTGCTAAGTGAAATGCCAAAGTGGTAGAGGCTTAGCAGGTTGTGTGCACTGCTTTGAACAGGTTAAGTCCACATACACGTGTGTATGGAAAGTGTCCTTTAGACTGGGTGTCTCTAGGGGCATAGAAGTGAACCTGCCATGTTTGTACGTAAGGCTGAAGCTGGACGTATGCATTGTGAGCTACCGGAGTGTACATGTTACAGCAGTCAGTGTTAGAAACCAAGATGTGAGATCAGCTATGCTCACAGGATTGTATTTCCTTTTCCCAGGCGCTGCCCCATTGTCAGCTCCAGCATTTTCCTTAGTCTTTCCTCTCCTAAAGACAGTTATAACTGAGACACCCCATGGCAGTGAAGACCAGGAGGAGTTCCTGGTCAGTATTCTGCAGATCCTCACGGTCCATGCTCAGCTGCGATCAACAGCAAATGGCCAGGCTTTGCTGGTGGATGAGGTGAGTGAGAGCTGTGGGGATGGGATGGCCTCCTTCAACAGTTGTTCAGATGAGGCATAGGGTAAAGCAGATGATGTGTAAACTGGACAAAGTAATTCTACAGGTTAGAGTTAACGATGTAAGGTTGTTTTCTGTCACAGGTTTTAGTTACCTGCCCTGCCTTAGGTTTTAATTGTGGTGTTTATAATGAGTGTCATACACAGGCATGGTACTTTGGAGTCACAAGACATAAGGCTTTTTCTCCTTCCTCTGCTTTTTCTCCCCTCAACCTTCCAGAATGGCCCAGAGCTGCTGCCCCGGAGGGACATGCTGGTTCTGCTGACGCGGGTGATAGGAACAGGTTCTCCACGGTTACAGGTGAGTCCTTTGCCTCATAACAATGGCTAGGATTCTGTCTAAGTTTCATCAGCATCTAAATGAGGGAAATACACCCACCTGGCTTAAGTCTCTGAGGCTGGTGGTTGATACACTACCAGTTTTCTCCTGTGTTTATGCTATTCTTGGAATAAAATGTCTACATCTTTTTTTCCTGGGGGTTTTATTGCACCAAACATACTCATCAGTCTTCCACAGGTGACATTTTATACCTTCTCTATGGTCTTGCTGTGTCAGAGAAGTTCAGGAGTCACTTCTCTGAGTGTTCTAAGGGATGAGATGGCAGAAAGGTCAATAATAGCAGAAAGGCAAACAGCTGGACTGAACTCATCAGTTCTTGGTTTTTGTCACTGTTCTTTGAGAATTTCTTCTCTTGTGATAGCACTCAACCTCCCCCATGCTTGCTTTGACAGAAGTCGGTGGTGGAATCTCTAATAATTTCTCATGGCATTTTAGGTTTTGGCTTCCAATGCACTGACCACCCTGTGCGCAAGCAGCAGTGGGGAGGATGGCTGTGCCTATGCAGAACAGGAGGAGATCGATGTGCTACTTCAGGCCCTGCAGTCTCCATGTATGAATGTTCGAGATGCAGCTCTCAGGGTAGGTGGGAATCATTCAGGGTCACAGGTGAATGTTCTCTAACACTGATGAAGAGAGGCTTCAGTTCTGGCAGTGTGTCTGCAGGAGGAGGCAGTAGCTACTCAATAATAATGCTCTAAGTAATGCTCTTTGTGCTAGATTTATCTTGGGTCTACCCACACCTTTCTTTTGTTAAAATAGGTGTAATTGTAACAACTTAACATCTTCTATTTAGAGTTGCATAGAGCTTAGTCTTAAAGAGAGAAGTTGTCAAAAGAATCTTATGTCTGTATTGGGCCCAGTGTTTTTGGAAAGCTTCAGGCTTAGTCACTTCTTAAGAACATAAAGAAAAAACCCAAGGGTGCCTGGTTTTCTTTGTCATTAAACAAATTTCAGCTTAGCTTACCTGAGCTGGCTTCTCTGTACTTAGAAGTAGAAAAGACTGTAGTCAACAGAGCACAACCTAGTGCCTACTTGCCTCTCTGCAACTGCCTATGGAGCACTATTCTTGAGTTTCACCATCTCACCTGGAAGTCCTTGATCAGCACAGGCAGTGTACTGCACAAGAAAATGTGAATTTTGACACCTTCAACCACTGAGAGCTTGACTTGGCGAAAGTTGTAGGTGTTTTAAAGCATCTGTTTCTAAAATCAGATCCTTACACTGATTCTCCTGTGAACTAACTCAGGGACTGATGGAGCTACAAATGGTTCTACCAACCCCAGATAGTGATGAAAAGAATGGGCTGAATCTGTTACGTCGCCTTTGGGTAGTGAAGTTTGACGTGGAAGATGAGATTCAGAAGTTGGCAGAGAGGTAAGAGTTCTTCCTGGCTGGTTGGATTGTGATGGGACCTCTCTTCTGCTCCCCTTATGGAGCAGTGGCTGGGATTTTGCCTCCCGTAGGTGGAGGGCAGCTTTAGGTCACCTCAATACCTACATGTAGCTGTGGCTTTTCTTGCTGAAGGGTAATCTGTCCCCTCTTTGTGTGTGCTGCAGGTTGTGGGAGTCAATGGGTCTGGAGCTGCAGCCTGACCTCTGTTCTCTGCTGATCAAAGATGTCATCTACCATGAAGAAGCAGTGCGACAAGCAGGTGCTGAAGCTCTTTCCAGAGCTGTAGCTCAGTATCGAAACCAAGCAGCAGAGGTCATGAATAAACTTACAGAGATTTACCAGGAGAAGCTCTATGTAAGTACTCTTGTCCTAAGGGATTGACAGGCAGAAGCTTGTGCTTTTTATTAGTCACTTTTCCTTTTGTCTGTCTTGAGGATGTGCATGAAGCCTGCTGTTGCTGTGTTAGAGCTTATCACAGATTTTATTGTCTTGAGCCTCAAGCTGTCAGCCAGCAATGGCAGCATTGTACAGGTGGAAGATGTGCCTTAGGTGACACAGGAAGAGTGTGCCAGAGCAGGGTCAGTCCAAGTCATTTTGGGCCTAAACTGCTAAGTTTTTTACTATGCTCTTGTGCTAGGGGTGTCATACATCTGTGCAGTGTTACAAAAGGGTATTGCAGGTATGGTGACAGTATTCTCTGCATCCATATCCTTGGAAAAGGCATTCTGATGACATCTTTTCTCTTTCCAGAGGCCACCTCCAGTTTTGGATGCTTTGGGACGAGTGATATCTGAATCACCGCCTGACCAGTGGGAAGCAAGGTACAGTCATCTTCAGATGGATCTCATCACTTCCTGGGCATCCAGATGAGGTGTTCTAGGTTTTTATTTAGAAGTTCAGGCAGTGGAGACAAAAGGGAATGTTAAAAGAGCAAAGTATGTGCAGTTGTGTTGACCTGGTTTCATGTGTCCTTTGGGTAGAGAATATTTGTGACCCTGAAGCAGGCTGGGCAGGCCAAAGTGAAATGCTCTCAGTTCCACTGAAGTATTGGGTGCCGTATTCCCTGTATACTGATAAGAACAGCCTTTCTCTCTTAGACTGCCTGATTTTTGTCTTATCTTACTGTATTCTCACCTCCGTGTGGGCAATTGATTGTTTCAAGAGCAGCAGTGCAAATCTTAATGAACTGGACAAATTTCAATTGGGATAATTACTTTTCTGTCTACTTGTATGCCCTATACAGGCTTAATTGGAGATAATCTTGTTCACTACCTGTCTTAAGCTAATCTGCTCTTAAGTGCTGATGTACCTTATTGTAAAGCTATTGTATTTCAGGAGTAGGTGAAGTGATCTTGATCACTTGAAGTGATCCTTGGGTCTTTGTTGGCCCAAGTGTCTGTAATGCTTATTCAGGATAGAAGTCATTACATGGCTGAAGGATTGTTTGTCCTTTTAGGAACCTGCAGCATGGGGTTATGTAATGAAATGAATGTAGGTTGGACACTGAAGCTCTTCAGTTTCACAGAATCATAGAATAGTTTGGAAGGGACCTTGAAGTTCATCTAGTTCCAACTCCCTGCCACAGGCAGGGACACCTTCCACTAGATCAGGTTGCTCCAAACCACATCCAACCCCCCCTTGGAAAGGTTTTGTCATGGTTCTCTCTCCATTTCTGCAATGTAGTAGTGATAGCAAATGCGGCCGTGACCTCAGGCAGATTCTGTGAGAAGTCAGTAAACCTACAAGCTCACCATCTTTGCAGGTGTGGCATAGCTCTGGCCCTCAACAAGCTCTCACAGCATCTGGACAGTTCTCAGGTGAAGCCCCTCTTCCAGTTTTTTGTACCGGATGCTCTGAATGATCGCAGTCCTGACGTCAGGAAGTGCATGCTGGATGCAGCTCTTTCAACGCTCAACACTCACGGCAAAGTAAGTCTGAATGTTTCTCTCTCTAGCAGTGGAAAAAGCTGGAATGAAAAAGCAGATGCTGTGTTGGGGTCCAGAGATTCATTTTTTAAACTATGTATTTTGTCTTCTTCATTCCTTAGAGGTTGCTGTTACTTTTAACACCTGAAAACTTTCATGTAGTAGGAATTGTATGTTCAGAGTTGTTCTGTTAGTGACTAGTGTTAACTAAGTGTAGTTCTTCTGTGTTATTGCTATAAAAAAGAAATAGCCCTGAATCATCTGGAGTTAAAATGGTATAAAACCAGAGTAATAAAAGTAAAATCAGACCACAGATCTTGTAATCCTGGGAAGGTGAGAATTCCTTTTAAGGTCTCATGCAATGCAAAATGTGAAAGTTTGCCAGTGGTTGGCTTAATTAAACTGAAACACAACTGGAGTCACTCAGAGAATTGAGGACCATCCTTATTCTCACTGCTAGCCCTTCTCCAGCAGTGCTAGGTAGGGAAGGTGTGCAAGGTGTAAATTGCTAAGCTTCAGTTTTCCTCATATGCCGGTCACCAATTCTGGACAGCCCTCTGCATTCCTGATAAGCCCAAGACATTTGGAGTATTTTAATATTATTCCTTCCTTCTGTTTCTTAGGATAGCAGTGTGAAGTTTGGTTTATGTTTCTGTTCTTTCTTTGCAACTGGAGCAAGCAGAGGAGAGGTGCTGGTGTTTAGGCTAGCAGTCTGGCCTAGGTGCTTGCCTTGCTTCTGGTAGATATCACATTGGCAGTATTGAGGGATCTAATTTTTAAGAGCTAACTTCTCCCTAGCAGGAAATACTTGTTGCCTGTCAGGATGGCATGAGGTTTTATGTGATGTGACACATTAAATGAACTGTAAATACAGTGTGATTATCTGTTTTTTTGGGTTAGAGAAGAACAAACAAGTCCACCGAGCACGGCAAAACTCATCCCGAGTGGACTCTAGTGGCGCATTCTGTGGTTTTGTTTTTCAGGACAATGTTAACTCTCTCTTGCCAGTGTTTGAAGAATTCCTGAAAAATGCTCCTAATGATGCCAGTTATGATGCTGTCAGGCAAAGCGTGGTCATTCTGATGGGTTCACTGGCAAAACATCTGGACAAGAGTGACCCTAAAGTGAAACCAATTGTTGGCAAACTGATAGCAGCATTGTCCACACCATCTCAGCAGGTAGGCGCTGCCTTGGAGGAGCTCCCAGGTTCCATGCAGAGGCAGGTTAACTCCATGATACTTCCAGGGATGTCAGAGAGATGAAAGTTGGCTTTGGTGACAGAAAGCTGTCACGGTGGATAGAGGCTAGGAGGAAGTTATGTTGGTGATGCATGTTTTGTGATCTGATAGCTGGTGGATTGCTTTACAGGTTCAAGAATCAGTGGCAAGCTGTTTACCACCTCTGGTGCCTGCAATTAAGGAGGATGCAGGAGGAATGATACAGAAGCTGATGCAGCTGCTTTTAGAGTCTGATAAGTATGCTGAGCGCAAAGGTGCAGCTTATGGGCTGGCAGGCCTGGTGAAAGGCCTTGGCATCCTCTCTCTCAAGCAGCAGGAGATGATGACCACGCTGACTGATGCTATCCAGGACAAGAAGAACTTCCGTCGGCGGGAGGGTAAGGGAAAAAAGCTTTTCCCTCCAAATATTTAATATTTCTTTTGTACCTGCTACTGTTGTGGTCAGATCAAATGACACCTGAACCTCTGTCATCTGCATTTATTTTACTAATGTTTGCAGAGAAGGAAATAGGAAGTGTCTGTCATGAAGCTACTGATGTTGTTATAGTGTCCTAAAACTGCTCTGTTTGCATGGTGGTGGAAGAAGGGTTTCTGGTCCTAGACAATATGCATGTGGCTCTCCCTCCTGTTTTCAAAGGCAGGTGTTGCTGGGCAGGCTCCTGCTTTCTGTGGGACAGTACAAGTTAAACGAAGTTGTATTTTCCTCTGATGGTTCTTTTTGGGGTTTTTAGGGGCTCTGTTTGCCTTCGAGATGCTCTGCAGCATGCTTGGAAAGCTCTTTGAACCCTATGTGGTTCATGTGCTGCCTCACTTGCTGCTTTGTTTTGGAGATGGGAACCAGTACGTGCGAGAGGTAAGATGCCTTAAACTTTTGAGGACATGCAGTGTTAAGAGAAAACTGAAATGGAATAGATATGAATGCTGTTTATAACAAGGCAAATTGAGATCCCGTGAGATACCACTAATAACAGCTGCGTCTTAATAACTGAAAGCATCCTATTTCATTGGGTGTTAATTGGGAACAACTTGGCTAGCCACATCATTGTGTGGAGACATTATTGTACATGAAGGCTTTGTTCCCATTGAGTCTCTGCGGAAAGAAAGAACATGTGTTGTGACACAGCTTGTGAATATTCTCTTCTCCCTGGAGGCTGCAGATGACTGTGCCAAAGCTGTGATGAGCAACTTGAGTACTCATGGGGTGAAGCTGGTTTTGCCATCACTTCTTGCAGCACTGGAAGAGGAATCCTGGAGAACTAAAGCTGGTATGGACCAATATCTGACTGACATGATTGAGAGTAACCCACAATTCCCTTCACTGTCACGCCCCTTGTTTATTCCTTCATTCCTGCGGATGGCTGTGATAGTTTATTGTCTTATAGGGACTGTGGAATTTTCAGCTTTTGAGATACAAATGAGTTCCCTGACACATTTGAGTAACATGTTCCCCCCTGGCAGATTCAAGGGACACTTTTTGCCCCCTATCCCTTTACTCCAGCAGCTGGAAGTTGTGTCCATGTCCTGTTCTCTTCCCCACCATCCCTTCTTTTCCCTGGTATATGTCTCTACATGTACTCCAGAAGCTGGAAGTTCCCCCCTACCCCTTTCTTTTCTATAGTTAAAAAAAACCCCAACCGAACTTCTTAGTGTCTTTAAGTGGCACAGAGTGGCTTAATGCATTTCAGCCACTAGTTGTTCTCTGACTAGTACATTTGAGTTTGAGGTAAATGTGATCATCTCATATCTCTTCGTAATGCTGTGTATTGTTTTGTCTTTTCTTTTGTTATTTCTTTTTCTTTCCTTTTGCATACTTCCTGCACAGGGTCAGTGGAACTGCTGGGGGCTATGGCCTACTGTGCTCCCAAACAGCTCTCTTCCTGCTTACCCAACATTGTGCCAAAACTGACTGAAGTGCTCACAGATTCCCATGTGAAGGTGCAGAATGCAGGCCAGCAGGCTCTCAGGCAGATTGGGTCTGTCATCAGGAATCCAGAGATCCTGGGTAAGAACTGTCTGCATCTCTAATATCCTGACATGACTGTGGTTTATAACAGCAAGGTTTGTGTTCACCATGTTTAGGATTAAATGTAAACTTATACAGAAATTAAACTACTCCTAGAAAAGCATAACATGGAAACTTAGCAGCTGTCAGCTTCAAGGCTTTTAAAGTCCATTCTCTCAGTTAATGTTAACAGGGTTTCTCCTGTCCGTAGGCTGCTGGTTGCTTTAGGAGGATCTAAAACACCCAAAGAGAGAACACCAGCTCACCCTGACATGAGTTTTTGTTCTATGTACAAATAAAGTCTTTTCCTCTCCTGTTTAAAAATGTCTAGCAATCACTCCAGTTCTGTTGGATGCTCTCACTGACCCCTCCAGGAAGACCCAGAAGTGTCTGCAGACTTTACTGGATACCAAGTTTGTCCATTTCATTGATGCTCCATCGTTGGCACTGATCATGCCAATTGTCCAGAGAGCTTTCCAGGATCGTTCCACAGACACCAGGAAGATGGCTGCGCAGATCATCGGGAACATGTACTCCCTGACTGATCAGAAGGTGCCGTGCTAAGAGCGCTCTCCAATTCGTGCTGTATTTTCTGTGTAGGAGATAACAGAGCAAGCACTAGAGAGAATTTGTTTGTTCTGGGGATTTTGCTGTTAAAATAGACAATATTAGAATCCATGCAGCTTCTTTAATTAAATATATGTAGATGAACAGATAATGGCTATAAAAATGGTGATAATTCTCAGGTGCTTAAAGCTGTTGGCTTTGTACTTTGGTCACCTAGTTATTACCAGATTTATCCCTGCAAAAAGGTCTTGTAATTTTTACCCTATAAGAAATGCCTTAACAAACAAACAAGCAAAACCAGTACCAGTGAAACACAGATCAGCTGCTTACAAATGGATCCAAGGTTTGTTTGAAAAGTATTTGTAGAACCTCACTGGAGGCTAAGGAGCTGTGTTTAATTTTGGTGCTGATAATCTCTACCTTTAAACCTTGTGTAAATGGTAAGAGTGTTGGATTTTCCTTAGATACAAAGTGCTGGGTTTTGATTGAGCTTGAGTGAGCATCAAAAAAGTTTTGAGTGATCTACATGGAGCTAGTATTGTTTTTTGGACTTGCAGAACAATTCAGTGTGCTGATTGTGAAAGCAACTGATGAAACTCTCAGGATGTTAAGGACGATTGCTAATAATAAGGGGCTGAATGCCTTTTACATCAAGGTGACTTACGTTTCTTTCTTGTTTAGAATGTGGTTCTTACTCTTTGGGGTCTTTGTTTCAGGATCTGGCTCCTTACCTCCCCAGTGTGACTCCTGGACTGAAGGCATCTCTGTTGGATCCTGTACCTGAAGTAAGTCTTTTGTACCAATACCATTTTCTTTCAGTGGGTTAGGTAGACTTTATCCTGATCTTCTGAAGGTCTGTAATCGGTCTGACACATTTGTCTCAGTAACTTTGACTGGACATTTTGCACATCTCTGTTTCTGTCTTCTATTAGGTGCGTACAGTGTCTGCAAAGGCCCTGGGAGCCATGGTGAAGGGTATGGGAGAATCATGCTTTGAAGATTTGTTGCCATGGCTGATGGAGACACTGACGTATGAGCAGAGCTCAGTGGATCGATCTGGTGCTGCTCAAGGTGGGAACAGCGGTGTCTGAATACTGAGCTCAGACTTTCATTAGCTGCTTGTTTCTTGCGTATATCAGCTCTGTTCCCTGCTGGTTTTCCTCAGGTCTGGCTGAAGTTATGGCTGGTCTGGGGGTTGAAAAGCTGGAGAAACTTATGCCAGAGATTGTAGCTACTGCCAGTAAAGTGGATATTGCTCCACATGTACGAGATGGTTATATCATGATGTTCAACTACCTGCCAATTACCTTTGGAGACAAGTTCACTCCCTATGTTGGTCCCATCATTCCTTGTATCCTTAAGGTATGTAGCAGGGGCCTGTAGAGTTTTATTTATTAGAGGATAGAAGGAACCCTTCAGAGTATTTTAAGTATCATTTCCAGTAATTGCAGAGCTGGGATATAAGAAAATGATGATAATAATAATATAATCATTATTATTATTTTCTTCTTCCAAGTTACTTGCTTGCTGTCTTTTGCAGTCACTGTTAATTTCTTGAAATCACCTGTGTGCATTCACAGCTCTGTAGTTTATTTACTTTTCATGGCTGAGATAGGAAACATCATTTGTTTTCCTCCTCTTGGTTTTATGTATTGTGCTGAAACCCGCAGCTGTCACAGACACTTCTCTCTCTGCTCAGGCACTGGCGGATGAGAATGAGTTTGTGCGGGACACTGCCCTGCGCGCTGGCCAGAGAATCATAAGTATGTATGCTGAGACGGCCATTGCACTTCTCCTGCCTCAGCTCGAGGATGGCCTGTTTGATGACTTGTGGAGGATAAGGTAAGGGATAACCATCTTATCCACAGGCATTTCTCTTCTTGAAAAACTGGTGTGATTTAGACTCTGTGTTGCTCCTCAGGGAAACGCAGAGACGTCCTGGGAAGCAAAAGCGTGTGTGTCTTTTTTCTTGTTGATTTGAATACGATGCCTGAGAGCACTGAGTCTGCAAGGCCCTGCCAGCGTGGATCAGGTTTTCTGTACCTACCTGATGATTAATTCTGGTAGTGATTCTGAAAGACACTTCCAAGGCAGTTGATGTGGCAGTATTTAGCCCTCGTACATTGTTTTTAATTTCTCAGAATGCTGAGTAAGTTATTGTTCTCCTGCGTACGGGAATGTGCAGTAGAGTGCTCACAACTAATGACAGTTGCTCAAAAATTAGTTGTAACTAAAAGGCTTTTGTCAGCTGAGTGCACTTATCCCAAGTGAGTATCTTTTGGGTGGAGACAGATAGTGGCAATGTTTTCTCTGGACATTGAATAGCCTGGACTCTAAAAAGGAATATTTTTGATTGCCAAAGCAATGTATCAAAGCAAGTGTCAAAATACAGGAATTATCTCAGCCTTTTCTTTCCTTCTCTTTAGTGTGCTGCTTCTCAGTCATGTAGGCAGACTGATCTCGTGTATCAGCCTACGCAGCATTTCAGTGCTGACCCAGCTCCTTGCCTTGCATTTTGCTCATGTCTGTATTTGATTTTCTCTCACATTTAGACAGGTACCATCTAAATACCCTGTTTGTAACACTTGACTTGTTCCCTCTTTGTAACACTTTGCAACACTTGACTTGCTCCTCTTGCCAGGTTTAGCTCAGTTCAGCTCCTTGGAGATCTTTTATTCCACATCTCAGGAGTCACTGGAAAAATGACCACAGAAACTGCCTCAGAGGATGACAACTTTGGAACAGCCCAATCAAACAAGGTAAAGCTGTTCTTGTCTGCTGTGCCTTTTATGAAAATTATTTTTCTCTTTTAATCAGCATGGAAAGCCTGCTGGCCAAAGGTATTGATTAATCATGTATTTTGTTCTTCTTAGAAGTTTCAGGAGTGGATAACAGAATGTTGTGCTGTTTCTTTCCAGGCTATTATTAATGCCCTTGGTGTGGAGAGGAGGAACAGGGTGCTGGCAGGGCTGTACATGGGCCGCTCTGACACGCAGCTGGTGGTGCGTCAGGCCTCCTTACACGTCTGGAAGATTGTAGTCTCCAACACTCCTCGCACACTGCGGGAGATTTTGCCAACCCTCTTTGGAAAAAAAAATTTTTGGCCAGCACTTGTGCAGATAAGCGAACGGTGAGGAATGGGGTTGATGAAATTGAGTCTAGTAACCCTGCTACTGCAGGAGACCATGAACTGATTCCTGAGAACACAGGATAATTCTTCTAAATCACTTCAAAGCTGTCATGAATTGAACTGTTCTGAGCATGAGTATGTCTGAGTTCTGTCTTAGCTGAAGGCAGCTGTGATGACAGTAAAACTGTGGTTAGTTTATAATAGTAATGTTTTCGTTCCTACTACTCTGTCTATACTTTGGACAATAGCTTATGGTAAAAAGTTAAGAGTTGCTCACAGTTCACCTTCTTGAGTTTTGTAAAACAGGAAAATAGTTAAATCAATACGCTTTCGGGTACAGGTTGCAGCACGGACATTAGGAGACCTTGTCCGAAAGTTAGGAGAGAAGATCCTTCCTGAAATCATTCCTATTCTGGAAGATGGACTGAGGTCAGACAAGAGTGATGAGAGGCAAGGAGTCTGCATTGGGTTGAGTGAGATAATGAAATCTACCAGCAGGGATGCGGTAAGTTGTATGTGGAGGGTGAAATCTCCACTTTCCTAGGTATTTATGTTCTGATGCAGGTATTGCAGTTGAGACAGATTTACACAGCCAGCACTGGATTTGTTTTATGGACTGAATTCAGCTAACATACAGCTAACATGAGTTGCTGTTCAGGCAAATGTATGCATTTGTTTCTATCAATAAATTTAGAACATTACACTTTTATAAGATACAATAATAGGAATCATCACTAGATAGCCTTGCACCTATTTGTGTTGACTAATCCTGCTTTTCTTATGATATATTTCATGTATTTCAAGCAAACTGCAATTTAGTTTCAGTTGTGCAAATTCTGCCGCCTTAGCTACTTTACTGAGATGCGTGTCTGTGCTTTAGACATTCTGTAACTTTATCTCTGCATCTTTAGGTACTGCTTTTCTCCGAGTCCCTTGTTCCTACAGTGAGAAAAGCACTGTGTGACCCTCTGGAAGAAGTCCGAGAGGCTGCAGCTAAAACATTTGAACAGTTGCACTCAACAATTGGACATCAAGCTCTTGAAGACATCCTGCCATTTTTGCTGAAGCAGCTGGTAAGCATTGCTCAACATCAGTCAACAACTTTATTAATGATGTTGTGGGACAGGTTTTGAATAATTACCTTAAAGGAGAAGCAGGATTATAGGGGCAGACCTTCCAGGAATGGCAGCTCTGTTCTGCCTCTTCCTTGCAGTTGCCCTAGCCATTCGTAGGGGAAGGTCTTGTAGCTAAAGCATAGCCTAAGAATTGCTATATCTGGCTCTGCTATGGAATTGTCATCATTGCCTGCTTCAGTTGCTTGGCCACTAAGCCTGAAATCTTTCTGATGTAACAGAAGAGCTTGGTTTGTGTTTTTGCTAGATAATGGGAGCATTTTTGGATGGAAGGGCTTGTGTGTTGGTTATATGATCACATGGTAAACTGTCACTTGAAGTAGGGTTTAGCTTGGTGTGTCACAAATCATCTTTCAGGTTTCTTTCTCTTTCCCCCTAGGATAATGAAGAGACATCTGACTTTGCTGTGGATGGTCTTAAACAAGTTATGGCTGTCAAGAGCCGAGTAGTGCTGCCTTATTTGGTGCCAAAGGTACAATTGGAAGCAAATTTTAAACTTCAGAACCGTGCTTTTTCCTCTGTTTGCTGCTAGTTTTCTTTAGACTTAATCTGCCAAAAGGAAGA
>NW_009933274.1:31628-46533 GCF_000696875.1 Nestor notabilis
TCTTGTGATTCTATGCTGAAAACATTGTCATTGGGGTTGGGCTGCGTAGGTTTTTCGTGTGGTAAATGAAGTGAGGTTCCTTCTGAAAAACCTGTGTGCTTGTCTCATCCGTTTTTGTTTATTTAGCTGACGACTCCCCCTGTGAACACCCGTGTGCTGGCTTTCCTCTCATCAGTGGCAGGGGATGCTCTGACACGGCACCTCAGTGTCATCCTGCCTGCTATGATGTCTGCGCTCAAAGAGAAGCTAGGGACCAGTGAAGAGCAATTGGCAAGTAGCATGGCTCAGCTCTTTGATATGACAGGTTGTCTGATGATAGTGCTTTGGGTTTACTTCCCAGCGCAGAATCTGTGTTCTGTAGATTCACAGATTGCGTGTTTTAATTCAGTCCATTAGCTTCTTCAGGATGAGTCTTTTTGCCTGGTGGCATATTGTGAGTTGAAAAACGTATGCTTTCCAAATCTATTTGTATCCATAGAAAAGTCTCTTTGGCCTGCAACAGGATACAATTCTCAGTCTACTTATTCTTGGAGAACTGCCAGCGTGTCTAGTTAACTTTGTATTTATTCTTGGTGTAGAAGACTGAGAGATTAAAGGGCTGAAGGGAGGAAATCTCTTCTGCTGCTGTACTGCTTTCTGAAACATCTCATATTTGGACTCCAGAGAACACCCTGGAGTTGAGATTTCAGATAGACATGTATATAGTTGGTGTCTGCTGTGTAGATGCCCATTAGATCAGCTTCTAGCCCCGAGTCTGCCTGGAGATCTCTAATGTAGCTACGGATGTGTTTGTTATTAGTATTATGACACAGAGCATTAAACAGCCTAAATCACAGAAATGTTATCTGACAAGGCCCACAATCTGATGGGTGAGTAAGAAAGATGGGGCAGACTGAGCATTTCTGTAAATGAGCCCTTCTACAGCTGGGGAGTCCCCTGTGCAGCAATCAGTTCAGCAGAGTTGATTACATTTTGAGGGTTGGTTATATACCTGTCTCTGCTACAGGACTGATTCGAGCCTTTTATGGTGATGTGACCAGCTATTTAATGAGAAGCAATTAGCAGGTGGGATATGTTGTAATATTTCTCTGAAAAGATAATGCTGTGGATAATGTGGGGAAACCTGGGACTAAATCTGGCTTTGTTCTATTTGAGAGTTAATGTAAAATTAATTTGGACTCTTTAGGAGATGGCAAACTGCCAGTCTGTAATCCTGTCTGTGGAAGATGATGCTGGACAAAGAATTATAACTGAAGATTTGCTAGAAGCTACCCGCAGCCCTGAGCTGGGAATGAGGCAGGCAGCAGCTGTCATGCTGAATATCTACTGCTCCAAGACAAAAGCAGACTATACTGGTCATCTCAAGAGCTTGGTTTCAGGCTTGATACGGCTGTTTAATGATACCAACCCTGTAGTTCTGAATGAAAGCTGGGATGCACTTAATTCCATCACCAAGGTGAGAGGCAGCTTAAAAAGATTACAGTGGTAATGCTTGGCAAGGAGCAAACGGGGATAGCTGGTGAAACACTGCCTAACTTGAAACTTCTGTTTGGATTATAAACTACATTTACATTTGCAAATGTTGTAAGATAAGCTTAACTTCAGCTTTGTGAGCAAGGAGGCAGGAAACGGGTGTCTTCTCACACTATGCACAGGGAAAAGCTGGTTACCGTGTTGCCTCATCTATGTCTTACCCATCTCTCCTGCAGAAATTAGATGCTGGGAACCAGCTTGCTCTCATTGAAGACCTGCACAAGGATATCCGGATTGTAGGGAATGAGGCCAAAGGCGAGCATGTGCCAGGATTCTGTATTCCTAAGAAGGTAAAAGATGAGAATGAGCATGGATTTGTGCCAGCCACAGTCCCCTACCTTTTGAGGGAGCTGATTGATGTAACTTTACAGCTAGTAGAAGCAGTGACTATTTGCGCTTTCCAAAGCTGTGTGTTGGAGAGGCTTTTTGTAGATTGCTGCTGCTCTTGAGTTACCCTGCAGAAGACTCCTCTTGTAACAAGATCTTTGACAATTCTGTTATGCATGTAAGTCGTGGTCGCTGGCTGCTTTTTATGGGGGAGGAATGCTGGGCTTCTGTGCCAAGCTTCTCTGGTTTAAAAATTCCCTGAGCTGCCACCACTTTCCTCATAGCAACTGGCTTAGTAAGGCATAGATGCATGAAATCAAACCAAATAAAAGTAGCTCTATAAATGTGAAGCAGGCAGCTGAAGGTCAACAGGAAATGGAGAGAAACTCTCTGACTTTGTGCATCTGGTGTATAACAGGAGCAAAAATAAGATACATAATTTTTTGCAACTTAGCTTCTAAGCTTTCTTATCTGATTTTCATGACAGGGAGTGACTTCCATACTCCTGGTGCTGCGGGAAGGTGTTTTAACTGGTAATCCAGAGCAGAAGGAGGAGGCAGCAAAGGCCTTAGGGCTGGTTATTAAGCTGACTTCTGCTGAAGCTCTTAAGCCATCTGTGGTGAGCATTACTGGGCCACTTATTCGGATCTTGGGAGATCGGTTCAGCTGGAATGTCAAGGTGGCTCTACTTGAAACATTAAGCCTTCTTTTAGCAAAGGTAAGATTCAAAGTAGTTGACTGTGGTTAGTGAACATTTTCCATGGTAGCCTTCTGCAGTACCTCTTGTTGTTCATGTAAACACAGCTAGGATGTGCTGGTGTGGATTTGGTGTTTAGGAATGGCACTTTAACTGGATTATATTCTTCCAGCAGCTTCTGGCCTACCAGAAAAAGCTCCCAATGCTGAATCGCTGGGCTGCTTAGAAATATTGCTAAATGCTGATCCCACTTTCAAGCGATTAAAAGCCTGTAATAAATCTCTCCTCTGTGTCCACCATTCTTATGAATTAAGTGCAAAGACGATCACCTTACGTATCTTTGAACTGAACTGAGCTTTTATTTAGTCCTCTGATTGCAAAAGGCTGTTCATGATAGTGTAAAATTTTTCAGATTGGAAAAGATTAGAAGATCTGTGGTGTTGTTTCATGATTCTCCCATTTTACTAGTGTGTTAGATCTGTATAAGACTATTTGTGATAACTACTAGAAGAGGTTGCAGTATTTCCAGGGATTGATTTCTAGCCACTGTTCCAAACTTGACCATGGTACTTTCCCTTCTTTCCTCTCTGTATAGGTTGAGATTGCCCTGAAACCATTTTTGCCCCAATTGCAAACAACCTTCACCAAAGCTCTACAAGACTCGAACCGTGCTGTTCGCCTTAAAGCTGCCGATGCTCTTGGTAAACTCATTGTCATCCATGTAAAAGTGGATCCCCTCTTTACGGAGCTACTGAATGGAATTCGTTCCAGTGATGACTCTGCCATCAGGTAGGCAGTAGGTGATCTCTCAGCCCTTCCTGCTTATTAAGGATGAAAGAAAGGGCTGGGATGAATGAACAAACCCCCCAATGCCAAGAGTAAGATTTACTTACTAGTGAAAGCAGGTGACTTCTAATCAACGGTTGTAGAACAGAGAACATGGATGATAGGGACTTCTGGGTCAGAAGCTCAGCTGTGACAGCATATCAAGGGAAGCGTTGCTTGGTTTCTGCCCACTTCTGTCCTGCACACCCCCAGCAACCTGTTCAGATACAAGACTCTATCAGTTGTCAGCCTGACTTGAAGTAACGCTGCTGTTCTGGTATCCTGAGTGCACAGATCCCTAAGAAAATAACTTCTTGATTTGAGAATTTTAATGTTTGAATAATCAGGAAATATTTACATTGTAACAGACACAAGTACACAAACATGGGAATATTCTCTAGCATGGAGTTGTCAGCAGTGCAGCGGGGGGGATCTGAGTATCTGCCTCCTAAACTGTAAGGTGTATTGGCGTAATTCATAGAGTCATGGCATGGTTTGGGTTGAAGGGAGCTTAAAGCTCATCTAGTTCCAACCCCTGCCATGGGCAGGGACACCTTCCACTAGAGCAGGTTGCTCCAAGCCCCTGTGTCCAACCTGGCCTTGAACACTGCCAGGGATGGGGCAGCCACAGCTTCTCTGGGCACCTTGTGCCAGTGCCTCAGCACCCTCACAGGGAAGAGCTTCTGCCTCAGAGCTCATCTCAATCTCCCCTCTGGCAGGTTAAAGCAATTCCCCTGGTCCTGTCCCTACAGCCCCGTGTCCGAAGCCCCTCTCCAGGTTTCTTGTAGCCCCTTTAGGCACTGGAGCTGCTGTAAGGTCTCCTGAGAGCCTTCTCCAGGCTGACCCAGCCCAGCTCTCTCAGCCTGGCTCCAGAGCAGAGCTGCTCTAGCCCTCGCAGTATCTCCATGGCCTCTTCTGGACTTTGCTCCAAGAATTCCATATCCTCATGCTGGGGACACTCATGTTATTATGTGTAGGAAACTGCTACAGGTATCCAGAGCTCAGTTTCTTCTTTGTGAAGAGGCAGGGTCTGACTATATGTTGTGATCACTTCTAGGGACACAATGCTGCAAGCGCTGCGGTTTGTAACACGAGGAGCTGGTGCAAAAGTAGATGCTGCCATTAGGAAGAATATCAGCATGGTGCTTCTAGGGATGCTGGGACATGATGAGGTACTGCTTCAGCCAGCTGCAAAGGATCCCTGCTCTAGACAGTCTTATTCCTAATATAAAATCAGAACTTTCTAACAGAATTATGTTCTAAAATAACTTCTGGGGGAAATTACTGATGATAGAGCAGGAAGAAGCTTGTCTGAAGATGCATGTGGTTGGGTGTCACTAAACTGAATATGGTCTGTAAAATTGATCTTATTGGAGCCTTATAATGTGCTGAGTGTCAGGTGCAAGAATTAGAGATCCCCAGCCAGTCACTGGTAACTTGGAAAATCCATGAGTTTAACGTTTCCTTAGCAACCGTGGATGTGAGTTTGACCTGCAGCTCTTCACTGACGTGTTTGAGGCAGCTCTGAAGTCAGGATTTGTTTTTTTTCTTGGAGAAAGCTTGCAGTACCTCCACTGTGTACACATACCTCTGCGTGTGTAGGCTCTCAGGTGTGGTTCATCATTTAACATCAGAAATTTTTCAGATAATGGTAGATTTTTCTACAACAAGGAAAAAGCTCTCCAAGTTTAATACAGGGTCTTCTGTATATAGCAGATAGCAAAAGTATCATCTGTGAGATTAAAATTACCTAGTGATTTCTTCCTTGTGTCTTAATCTGTGCAACATAGACATGCAACTGTTGACATGCCAGAAAGAGAAGAATTGAAAAATTCCCACTGGGTTGTAAGTTTTGGGCTGGAGAAGAGTAACTAGTGATGGGATGGTCACATAAGCCAGAACAACAAAAGCCTGGAGGTTTTAAATCAGAAGTAGTATGAGTCTGTCACAGAGGAAGCTCATTTAGAGATGCTTCCTGAGTAATGTTTCCTTTCTAGGCACTGAATCTTCATATAACTCTTGTGAACATGTCTTTTAAAACGTTCACTTTCATCTTTCTGACTGTCCCATTTTAATAAATTAGAATTTATTGTGAGGTCTGTAAATCTTCAGTCTCTGCTGGTCTTTTGACTGTGGACTTGGCTTTAAGTTCCATTATGTACAAAACCCCTTGTGAACTGGCAGAAATCGTAGGAATGAAATGCTTATTTCCTCCATCTCTCTTTATTTTGTATCACCTTCTGTCACTTGCTCCTCTTGCCACTGTCTCTGATGTGTATTGCACTCAGCTGGTGTTCCTCTTTTCCCCCTTCCCTCATCAGGACGCCACCCGCATGGCCTCAGCTGGCTGCTTAGCAGAACTCTGCGCGTTCCTGTCGGAAGAGGAGCTCAGTACTGTCCTCCACCAGCACTTACTGGGTAGGTGAAGCTGTTTAGAGTGACTGGAACTGGTCTGCAAGCAAGGGAAGATACCTTCTCAGCTATTGGTTCAGGGAGACTTTGTGATGAATTATTTAGGTTCTTCCTCTTTATCTTAAACCTGAATCTCTAGATTTTCTTGTGCTTTTCTGTGCTCATGGCTGTTGATTTGTGCACCCTGGAACATCGTTGAGCACTGGGTGGTGGCTCTAATTTGGGATTACCCATGCTTCTATCTTCTGGATTTGTTTTCAGATGAGTTGATTAAAGATGATCATGGGTCACTCATTGCTACTGCTAATGCAGAGCGGATGGGGGGTGGTGGGATGTTCAGGCAAGGTGAATGGGAAGGCCATTCCATCTCTTTTGATGACACTGTGATCTTAGATTGGCTTATGCTAATTGCAGGCCACATCTGATGGCTTCACATGCTTTTGGAGAATTAACTGGTTTGCCTCTAAGTTAGAAAAACCCATGAATTTTAAAGAAACTCACAGTGTTTGGGAGTGCTCTGGGATTACTGTCCCTGCAGGATTAAAAAGGGTCTGTGAGCTGGTTTCAGATTACTGAGACTTCTACAGTTTTACTGGTCAGAGCTTGTGTAATTCCAATGCCAAACTCCTTCATGCACCAGGAGATTTGGGGCTGCTACAGGTGACCAAGAGCATCAGAAGTAACAGGGTTGAACAATACAGTCACTTGCTTGTCTCTTTGTCTGCCCATGAGGTGTTCCTGTCTGGTTGTGTTTCAGCAGTGTTTGGCTTTTTGGGGCAAGTGGAAGCAAGGCATTTCATTGGAGGCTGTTTATGATTTCGTTTTATGGAAGTGAATTGACAAGCTGACAAAAGCTTTCTTAGACAAAGAGGAAGGGATGTCAGGAGCCTTGCTATAATTCCATTCTTTGCAGCAGATGTCTCTGGCATTGACTGGATGGTGAGGCACGGCCGAAGCCTGGCGCTCTCTGTGGCTGTCAATGTTGCTCCTGGCAGGCTGTGCTCCCCTAAGTACTACAACAGTGTTCAGGAGATGATCCTCAGCAATGCCACTGCTGACAGGGTAAGTGCTACATGAGAGTGGGTGAGTTCTGTTGCAAGCACTTGTTAGGAGCAGTTTTATATTTTAAAGGGGTGCAGGTTCTATGTGTTACCACATGGAGTGAAAATCCCCAGTCTGAAGATTCTCCCTTGGCTAGATGCAGGTTTTATAGGGAAATTACATGACTCTCCTGATGTCTGTGGAGTTGAAAATTAAATGATCTTCAACTGCAGAGCAGCTTTCATTGGGAGTAAATTATACTTCTGTTTCCCTATTGAAGTTCTCATTTGCAGGCCAGGTTTACAAGGAGTGTGGATATTTCATTCGAGGAGGAAGATTTTAAATCCAGGGTTGAACAAGTAATTTGGTGTGGGGAGCTTGGGGGCTCGGTGGGACCTATCACATGATTCCATGTGGCTCACAGCCACATTATGATGTTTTCACATTACCCAATAACATTAACCCCACTGCTTTGCATGCTGCAGTACTTATGAAAGATGGGTTTCCAGACCCTGAGCCTAGCTAAAGGCTGCTGAACCCTGCTGTAGCAATACCTTTTCTTGCCTTTATGTTGAAGATTCCCATTGCAGTCAGTGGCATCAGAGGGATGGGCTTTCTTATGAAATACCACATGGAAGGAGAAGGGAACCTGCCTCCAAAACTTTCCAATCTCTTTATTAAGGTAAGAACTTTTATGGTAACTCCCTGGCATTGTTCTCACATGGTTTGAATCTTTGAACTAACTTACGGGTGGCTTTCTCTATTGAATTTCTGGATGGAAACCCAGCATGAAAACTAAAAGCTTGGTTGCCTTATTTTGGGAAGCTCCAAATCCCCTGATCCCTGAAAGTCCAGCTATTTCTATTTTGTGGCAGAGTACAGACAGAATCACTTTCTTAGCCTGCTTTGCTGTTGTGAATACAATACTGCTGTCCCTGCTGTACTGTGGAAATGTGGTAAACTTCAGGTTTGATTCTTGTGGATTCATTTTTTCCTTTGCAGTAACAAATAGCAGAGAGGAGTGGGGGGAGTTGTTGGGTTTTTAAGGTTACTAAAAGGCAAAGGGCCTTGGTTAGAAATGCTTCAAATACTAACTCTCACCTGGTTTTGCTTCAGTTCTTTTTGATTTCCACTACTGTGCTCAGAAAGACTGAGATAAGAGAGAGTACTGAAGTTAATGCCTTTTTCAATTAATATCTATTTAAATATTCTACCTCACAATTCCTTTCTTGGTTGTTCTGTTTTTTTGATGTGCCCCCTCTCCCATCTCTCATGGTAGACAGGATCTGAATTTTGAACATTAGAACCTCAGGATGTTTTTAGTGTCTTAGAAAAGATGGAGGAAGATAGAATGACAGGTAATGCTGGAGCAGGAGAACTGCTTTTTATTTTGTCTGTCTAAATGTATTGCAGTCCTTCTCAATTCACTTGAAATGCTATCAAACATACAAGTTGACATGATGCAGGCCATCATTCCTCAAAACAGGCTTTTTGTTTGAAATTCTACATTTATATATTAATTTGTATCACAGTACTGTATTAAAATATAAACCACAAGTATAACTGTCACAATACCTTTATCACAGTATTAATAATGCAGTTGACATTCAGATGTTGGCTTTCATGCTTTAAATATGTTGAGAATAAACAGAAAATACAAACCTCTAATATATGTTTTTATTTATTTTAAAATTAATTCCACTGTTGAAATACACTTTATACTCCAGCCTGAGACTCACTTGGCTGTTGCTGCCCTTAGTGGTCATTGTCATTTCCTGAGACAGTTGAAAGTGTGTGACCCTGTTGTCAGCCACATTTTGAGAAGTTTTCTTTTGAAAAGGTGTCTTGTTTTCAAGGTTTGGTCTTCTTTTACTGCTACACAATTTAGTCAGACTTCTTGGTAACAAGTTTGTGTACCTGTGAGTTGAAAACTGTTTGCTTTTCCTGGTACAATTTAAAATACTTAGAAAAAAAGATAATGTACTGCTTTAAATACCTGTCCTTGATATATCTGAATTTATGTCCATCTCTGTCTCCCTCAGTGTCTTCAGAACTCATCCAGTGACATAAAGTTAGTTGCAGAAAAGATGATTTGGTGGGCAAATAAGGACCATCTTCCCTCACTGGATCCTCAGACAATTAAGCCAATTCTCAAAGCACTCTTGGACAACACAAAGGACAAAAACACCAGCGTAAGAGCCTACAGTGACCAAGCTATTGTCAACCTTCTAAAGATGAGAGCGGGTGAAGAAGTGCTTGAGGTATGAGACAGAAGGAAATGTAATCATTGTTTGAAGGCTGTGTCGTGTTGCTCTGCATGTGGTTAAGTGTTGTGTTCAAAATGTGCTGGCAGCCTCTTATGAAGGAGATGGAGTGGGACATTCCCGTTTGCATCAGTATTCTAGTGCTCAGCCTTGAGAAATAAGCAATACTGATACTGTACAACCTTGCAGTGTAGTATTAATAAAATCAAGGTGTTTAACATACCTTCCATGTTTAAGATAATAGCGTTGCTTTCAAACGGCTTTAAGCCTTTACTGTGCTGTAGTTGCCCTAGCTAGGACTGCTAGCTTAGTGTATCCACTGCCAGACCTCTTTTCTAAGTCTTAGCTGCTTTTGGATAGTTCTCATGTCTGGAATTGCAAAACCAGATGAAGGACTTGGGTATGTGTGAAAGATTTTAGATAAATACATGTGTAAGGCACTTACATTTACTCTTATTTTGCACCATATGTCCTAAGGAATTGGTAATTGGTGGTGTCTTCTTTTCACAGTCAGTTTCCAAGATTCTAGATGCTGCCAGCTTGGAGCTTCTCAACGAAAGCTGCAGGAGATCCCTGAAGAAGCTGGCTGGCCAGGCTGACTCTGATGAACAGATAGATGACACTATACTGACGTGATAAAGCTCTGTAAGACAAGAAAACACTGAACCAACCGCTGCATCAGCATTTCAACTCAAACACCTATTTAAAATGTTTTCATTTTTGAAAATGTTAATTCTGATGGGGTTTCATGAAAAGGAGTCCCAGAGAGTATTTTAGTATCAAATATACCAGAATAGCCTTAATTAGACCCACATTAGTTGAAAATTGAAAATTTGGTCCCCTTTTTGAAACAGATAATGCACAAGAAATACTAACCAGTACTTGTAAATCGTGGCCAATTGTGAGATGTAGCTAGAGCACATCAGGCTTCAACTTTGGTGACACCTATTTCCTTGCCAGGGTCTGTGCAAAAACTCCAGTACTGGAAGTATTGTTGGTCTTTTCCACGGACCCTGTGAAGCAGGAATAGAACTCAGTGACAATGAAAGCATTGTGTTTTTGTGTACTGCTACCTTGCTGCTTGTGACGGTTCTGAAGACTCAAAATCCCTGTAAAACAAAGTATTTAAAATAGCCTTAGAAACTACAAATGCGAAAGGGGGATTAAATGCAGTCTGTTTAAAGAAGGAACATTTAATAAAGGCTCTGACTTTGATCCTTTTGGTGTAAACTGTTCTTTTTACAAATTCATTTGTCAACAACCTCATACTGTGATTTACTTTTTGGCCCTGCTTTTTCTACAGCATAGTTTGTAGAGTGGGTAGTGCTGTAATCTTTAAACCCTGAGGCAAGCTAGGGTTTAAAACCAAGGCACAACTGACATTTAGTGAAATTTGTAAGTAATTACTCCTATTAGTTTCCAAAGTATTTTTGACTACAGACAGCTTTTTGGTTACTCAACTTGTGAAAAATCCTCAATTTTTATGCCTTCAAAGGGCTTCACAAGATACTTGGCACTTCCAACATTGAAAGTTTTTTTTCTGGTCAATGGGTTGTACTGCTTCAAGAAAGCAGTATTTTAATTTACTTGGCCACAGACATGTCTTTTAAAATAATTGTTTTAATTTACTAATACCTTTTCTGTCACTTGATGGAAATAGTAAAAATCTTGCTGCAGAATACAAGCTTTTGGAAAGAAAAATGAGCTTTACATCTATGTAGAATAATAGTTAAGTAAACCTTACCTATTTTATGAAACTACACAGCAACTGGTTGCACCTGAGAAGCCAGAGCACTAAGATTTGTTGTTTCAAGTGGGTGGGTGGTGTGTGTGTTGGGGGGAATCTTCCTGGCATGTTATTCTGGATGGCTGAAACCATGATGAAGGGAGAAAACAATACTAGACATCATAATGTTTGAAAGCATAGAATGTAACCACGTGGGAGCACACATTCTGTTAGAAGCAATTTGCCCATTGCTGTGGCAGTAGCAGCAAACAGTATATTTTATCTTCACCATACTCATGCTTAGTATGATACAATCTCAAGCTGGTATTTGGGAGCACTGTGCTTTGAACAGGTCAAAAGTACAAGAACCTGTCAGATCATTCTTCATGTTCTGACAGCTCTCAAGCCTGTGGTGTAGGCTCCTGGCAACAGAGATTTGCTGTAGGAGTCAGTCGAATACCGTTGGAAGAGACATGGGAAAATCAGCTGGTTTACCCCTTATCTAAGACAGACTCAGCTTTAACTGAATTGATTTCCATATAACTGGTTTTTATACCCCTGTGTGATGGAGATTCCGTAACCTTCCCAGGCCATTTCATTACACCAACTTTTCAGACTGTCAGAGCTTACCTTGTGTCTAAAAACCTTCCTTGCTGCTATTTGAGTCCATCACTGCTTGTCCTATTCCCACAGTCGTTGAAACCAGCTCTTTTTTGCAACAACTGCATCATCATTTCAGTGTTCCTAACCCTGGATGAAACAAGTTTAGATTTTTTAAATCTTCTCTCATTGATTTTTCACATTTTTGTTCTCCATGTTCATTCCATTCTGATTCATATTTGCCTCGTGGGGTCCACTGCTGGACTAGGTCTTCCAGAGGAGAATATTGCTTTTCAAGCCTTGTCTAACACACAGGTGTCTATCCCAACACAGCACAGTGCTGTTGGATGTGTTTAGGTTGTGATCAGCTATGAAGCCAAGCTACAAAGTTGCTCTTCAGCTGTTTACTTCCAATCTTGTACTTATGCAGGTGACTATACCAAACTTCTGTACCTCCCCGTTGGTCTCACCAAAATGGTATTCTGCTTATTTCATAACATCTGCATTCTGAAGTGGGTTTTAATTCTGATTTTTGCCTTCCAAAATATTTGCAGATCTTAAACCACCTTAAACCTATGTATTTTGCACCAAATTGGTAATAATCAAAAAGTGAAGACTCAAATACTCAAGGATTTGGTAGTCTCAGAGCACTGGAATTAGTTTCACCTACAATGAATAAGGTATGTTTTGGGATAACAGGAACAGCACTTAAACTATACAATGCAAAAACTTCTATGCACTGAAATACGTACACAAAGTACATGTTTGTACAACGTTTTATGCTATTAAAAAACTACTACATAGGTGGCAAAAAGCTCCATGGTTGTAATGGAATCACTCACTTCATCATTTCACACAGGAAGGAAGAAAAAAATTGCAAGTTCATGTTAAGAATGGCTGTTTGGGCTCCCCTTCATGGGCCCCTTGGCTTACCTGTTTTATCTCAGATTCTAACTGATGCTTCACTTAAATATGTGAAAGAAAATTACAGTTAAATAGAAGCCATTTTATTAACTTGTTAATTTTAGCCAATAAGATCTTTTGCTATGATGGGTGTTTTGATGATTTGTATTTTCACCTTATATAGTAGCAAGTGGGAAAACTCGTTTATCTTTCCCAGGAGCAGCTGCGTTTCTGCACTCAGTTTAGTTTGTTTCTGAGAGGGAGGAGTAAAAGGTAGGAGCTCACTTGCACTTATTGAGAATATGCTAATCTTTCAATTACAGTGAAACACCAAATGTGGATTTTGATAGCTACTTTTTGCTAAACTATTTATACATTACAATACATCAGAGAGAAAATACCCATAATTTTCACCAGAACATGAGATCTGATAAATTGATTGTGCCAACTTGGAGACTAAAGAATTAATTTTTTTTTCTCATTTCAAATGTCTTAAAAATACCAGTTGTCACTAAAAGATAATTTTTCCCCACAACTGACTGTAATAACATGTTTGAACTGTCAAGCAACTGCCTCTGAGTGACAGCTGAACTGTGTGTATTTCAAGATCAAAAAATAATTTATAAGAGATGTTTAAACCTACAACGTGCTGAAAATTTCAATGGAAAAGAGACAAATGTGAAAGCATAAACTATTATTTTTTTTTTTTTTAGGTAAATCACATTAATAAAATAATTATAGTAATAATAAAAAGGCGCTGTCCATTTTATTAGGTAACATCATGGTGTCTCATGCTTCTCACATGATGAGGTTTCAGGAGCTTAAAAATAAAGACAATAGGAGTCACTGTCATTGGAGGTTTAAGCTGGTGGTTTGTATGCTGGGTTTAAGGGATCTCCCTGCAGCTACACAGCATCCTCAGTCACCCTGATGCTCCTGGCATGCTGGGTTACATGATGGGCAGCCCAAGTTCTTTACTGGGTTGGGCGATACTGGGTTGGTGTAGTACTGGGCTGGGTCTGGGCTAGCTGCAAACCCTTTTCTAGCAGGGTTTCTGGGAGCCCAAGGCTGTTAAATAACACACACTTTGTCTGTAACACTCCAGCCCTTCTCCTGCTGCTCAGCTACATCATACATTTGAGGATAACACAGAATGAGCTACAGGATGTGGTGTTCAAAATGTGTGAGTTGCAGAGTGCGTGTGAGATGGAGGTCATCTAAGTGGATTTCAGGATGTGTGGGACTTGGCAGGGGTGAGCTCTGGAGGCTAGAGTACTTCTTTGAAGGCTGAGATTAAGGGAGGGTTTATAATTAAAACCACTGACATTAGCCATATTGCTGATCAGAAGTATTGAGAAGATGCAATAGTACGTGCTGAAAAATTTAATCTTCAACCCAGACATGCTATTTTAGCCATACTGGGTTGGTTTGTTTCCATATGAATTCCATACAAAATGGACAAATATAACTGTGGAATCACACCACAATATCCTATGCAAAAGAAATAGGAAATTAGCATTGGCTAGAGACAACTGCTTTAAAATATATTCTTATTCCTCTTAACCAAACCCTATTGTATAAATCCAGTCTACAGCTTTTAAATAAATGTTAAGGGAAAAAGAAAACTGCTAAAAACTGTTCACAGCTGTGGCTGGAAGGCACTTCTGGCTTCCTCCTAGTCCAACCCCTGTGCACAAAGCCCAGCCAAGTAAAGCAGGTTGCCTGGGGCACTGTCCCTGCTGGTGGGACTCCTTCACTTCCCTTGGACAATCTGTTCTGGTGTGTGAACACCCACCCTGTCACTGACAGGGTTTGCAGTGGTGATGTTCCACCGTTTTCAGCCTTTTACTTGGGCTTGGATCCTGTCAAAAAGATCCTCAAAGTAGGTGCATGTTAATGAAATACTTGTGTCAATAAATTGTAAACTTACGTTAAAGTTTAAATCAACTTAGCTCAACTATCCATGCCAATATTTTGGCTTGAATTTATGCTAAACTAAGATTAGTTTTAAGATAGCAGCTAGCACGCTGCCTTTTGTTATTGTGTTTTTCATATTTATCAACAAGCCTTAATAACCGGGAAAGGAAGAAGTCATTCACATGTTCTACATTGAAACACTGCATTCTTTCACTTCAGGTGTTCAAATAGCAGTAAGAACAAATATTTTTGTAGAAAAGTAATCGAAGAGAAAACCAGCACTTTTGTCGTGCCCTGTGTGCACCTAGAGATGGAGATCACCTTGTAAGTGATCATAATCACACAGTTTGTGTAGTACATGTGTAACTCGGGCTGTTTGTGTGTTAGACAACTGTCAAGAGCGCTGTCTCAAACTGTGAACGTGGACTGTGGAGCAGGCACAGCTACCGTGTGTGATGTTAAGGCCCTTCTGAGCCATACACAGCCACACTCCTGGATTAAAACCTCTAGGAATCCAGACCGCCCCGCACTGCCAGGCCTCCATGACACCGCTGGGCGCTTCCTCACCTGCAGGGTGCGCTCTGATGGCGGCTGCCCCTGTAGCTGTGCGGCTTCATGCTGTGGCGCACAAACACCTCCGTCAAGAAGCCAAACACGTCC
>NW_009933275.1:0-759 GCF_000696875.1 Nestor notabilis
TCCTTTCCAACCCTAACTGTTCTATGATTGTGACACCATTACACAGATGGACAACTGAGGCACAGGACAGGATGGCAAATGTTCAGCTGGTTTGACTTTTTACTGTCTTCTAGAAGGCACTAGTTCTATCTATGCTGAGAGGGAATATTTAAAGAATGAGCCAGAGATTAGTGCTGAAAATGGCTTGGGGAAGGACACAAGGAATCATATATAATCTAGTTCTATTGAAAAGTCAGGAACCACGAAATCTGCAAAGATCTCGTATTGTATCACACTTCTGAAGGATTTCAGGACTAACAGAAAGGCTGGTTGCTGCGTAGGTCCGCTGATATCCTGAGGCCCACAGCCACACGATGAACCAGGCCGCATGCCCAGCAGCAAAGAAAGATTTCAGTAGTTTTTTCAGTGCCATCAGTTATCTATGTTGGGACGACTCCTTGAAGAATGCATCCTGGATCCTTTGACCAGCCACCCACCTCTCATGTTGCTCATTACTAGGACAATCAGTGCAAAGCTTTCTCTACTGGTCGCGTAGGTAAGACCATTTTGTCCCCAAAGAGGAATCCACATCAGGAAAACCTCTGTTCACTTTGAAATGGCTCATGTGTTACACAAGAGCTGCATTCTGCAGGCTGCTGATGGTATTTGTTAGGTTTGGAGAGCTGTCCTGGAATAAGACATTGGTAGTGAAGACCAGAATGGCCGAGAGTATTAAGGGCTCAGATGTGGTAATGTGTCTCCATAGGACATTAGTTCAGC
>NW_009933275.1:790-8609 GCF_000696875.1 Nestor notabilis
ATCCCAGCTACTGTACGGGAAGCATGAAGGATGTTACAGCACAAAAGGGATCCTTTAAACGTTATAGAATTATTTCACAGAGTTTCACAGTTTTTCTTTTCTTCATCTTGCTTTACTGAACTCTATTGGTCCTTCTGCAGACATAGGATCAGATTTCTTAATTCTTTTTAAGGTCTCTGAACACTCTTGGTATGTATTTCTCCCTATTTTGGCCACCAAAAACGCTCTGGTAGGGCTGTGCCTTCTGCACAGACATCTTGCTGGATGAGGTCTTAAATTTTGTCTGTAGTTTTTTTTCCTACTCTGATAAGAATTCTGCTTTACCTGATAGCTTGCATTAGAATTAGGATAATTCATACGGAACATACAGTTGGTTTTTAAGCTCTTTTCTCCATATGGGGTAACTCCTATGTGAGGGGTTGCCTGGCTGAGAAGCAGGTTAGCAACATAATGTGCCGTATTCAAATACTTTTCTAAGAATGCAGTCTGCGGGGAGACCTCCTGCCAAGAAAATCAGTATTGCTCTCTCCAAATCACAGTATGCCATTCAGAGTGAAGTTTGGGGAAAGCCATCTGTAAATGCTTCGAAGTATGTTATTATTTCTCTTTGGCAAAGTGTAGACATGGTGAAGAAACAAAAAGGTGCAGGTAAAATCCCACTATGCATTTCATCCAGGAATCGCATCCACCTGCATACGAAAAGGGCAGCACAGAACATAGGTAAGACCCAGACAGGATGCTAAGAACTAATCAATAGCATCCCCATTTCAAAAACAAAGCCAACAGCAATACCACAGACTATTATGTTCCCTGTCACGTGCTGTTGGCACCTACTTTGATACAAAGAGCTTGTTTGGTTTGTACTAGATAAACCACTGTTAGCGTGTTCAAGAATCCCAAATTCAGGCCTGAGCGCTGCTCAACACAACTGGCAGCAGAGGAACTCGCTTGCTTTCCAGAACTACTCCTCTTACCTGTCCCGGGGACAGATGGTAGGTATCAGTAACATATTCTCTAAGGATTAGGTACTAAAAGCTTCTACAGGTGAAAACTTTAAATTTTTGATGTAGGTCCTTCAAAAAGAACACTACTAGCCAGCAGATTTCTGCTTTAGCCACTTGCCTTTCATGTTTACACACGTTACCCTCAGGAGACTAACCACAGAAAACCTGTTTTGTGTTAACTGGGTCTAGACTGCTTTTTCCATTTCATTTTGAATTTTAAAATAATGACACATTCTCTGCTGACAGCTGGACAGGCATAACCCTGACCAAGGACTATCTGCTGAAGACCGTTTCTTCTCTTGGTGATGAAATAAGCACTGTTTTGCTCCAAAAGACTATTCTAACCAGAAAAAAACCCAGAAAAAAAAACCCAAACCCACCACAACCAACAAAAACCCCATCCAAAACAGAAAAAAAAAAAACCCACACCAGAAAAAAAACCCCAAACAACCCCAAATAAAAAAAAAGTATGCAAACTTCTCAACAGTTTGTCACTTTGTGTTCCTTGTATCCCTACGATCAGGGAAAGCCCCCATCTACCAAAGGGCTCCAAATCCAGCTCAACTGTTCCGGCAGTTGCCTGGTTTTTGGCATCAACATCCAGAAGAGCCAATTCCTGATTTTGTGTGCTTGCCAATGTCATTTAAGCAAATACGTTGTGTCTGACACATGATACAAGCGCTATCGTATTTCTTCAGCTTTAAACTCCAGATCGTATTGTGTCCCCCAGGTGGCACATACAAAAATATAACGCTGGTGATGGCTGTTTCCAAACTTGTTCTGTTTTCAAAGCTTCTTTGACATTTTCTTCCTCAGGAAACATTACCTCCCCCAATCTAATCTTCAAGTATGAGTCTAAAATTCATACTGCTCAAGTGGCAAAACTCAGAAAAGATGATTAAGCTTGAGGGAGGGACAAAACACACACATGAAGTAATGGGTCAAGAATTTCACTCCAAAGAGGTTCCAAAACCTCCTTAGAGCACTAGCAAAAGGCCTTTACATATGTTTGTTAGTATCAACAGATAAAACCCACAATAAATGTAAGTATCAAGCTTTACAATTTCAGGAGTGTATTAAGCTGTTTATAGATATGCAAGTCCTGCAGGTATCACCCAAAACTTTGTTAGAGAAAAATTTTAATAGCTGACAAGTTCCTATTCTAGCTCACTTTAGCAGGTTACTTCTGCAAATACTGCAAAATTCATCATGAAATAAAATTTGTCAGAAAACAACTCATTACTTATTTTTGAACATTATTAAACTGATTCTACTTCTCTTCTCAACGTGTATCTGCGTTACTTTCAAATCCATGATTTCAAACAACTAATGGCTTATTTTTTCAAGCACGAAATAGCAGACATACCATAGCAGTTTGGTGATTAAAAATACAAGTCTCCTCCACCACTATATAAACATCCTCAAACTTTCAAAGACTGAAGTGTCCAGCTGGTGTCACTGACAAGCAAGTTTAAACATTGACATTAAACCCCCATGGCTCACGTTCTAGTTCACACTACCCCATCCTTTCCAAATTCTCACTCACAAGAAAACTCCAGGCAGTAAACAAATACATAGCAACCGGAATCCTCACTGCGGTGCTAAAGGGTAACACGGGTCCTTTGAGAGACAGAGGCTTAGTATCTTCTAAGCTTCCCTAAACCATTTTCACTTTTCTATAAATAAAGCTGCTTATCACTGTACTTAAGCCCCAGGAACTTTAATTAGACAAGGAATTCCTCTAATGATTAGATAAAGGCCGTTGCAGTGGATTGTTAACAGTCTTAAACAAAAGGCTCTCTCCTCCTTTTTCCTCCTCACATACATCTTGGGAAAGCAACCAGTCAAAGAAAAGAAACTGGAAGAAAAGCCCACTTTCAAAAGCGTACTTTAAGCTTCTGTTTAGTAAGTGGAGAGGACATAATTATATACCTCAGCACACCCTGCAAGTAACAATTCCAACTTTGCCTTGCTCTGAAAGCCTAAAAAAACCCGGAGAAGTACTCAAACAGAAGCCTGCCCCAGATAAAAACTTGAAATGCTGGACTCTTCAGATGCTTTGGAGGAGGAAGGCAGACTTGGGTGCCCTGAGCTCAAACACTACTCCATGCAAGACAAAGTAAAAACCTCGTAATTTAGCACATTCATTGACGAGAGTTAACTATTCAGTACTCCTGGAGTGTTTACTGATGAAGCCATGTTTGTTTGACCTTGAAACGTTGCTGGATTGCTGCACTTGCCTGCAGCAGTAGCTGTTCCCGAAGAAGCAGCCATGAGACCTGCCAGGAGGCTGGACAGGGTGTCACATTCTTATTCATTGTGTTTACTCACCAGCAGCACAATCCAACTTTCCAGAGACACCAAAACTACTGCGACTAGACAGCAGCTATTTACTGCTTTGCGAACTTGGCGAGGGGACCAAAGTTACTTTTAACGTGTGTAATCAATATGCAGATCTATTTTAAAAGCTGTGCCACAATAAGCACTTAAAAACCACACAGTTTAACGCTAGTTGGGTCAAATTAATTTTATTATGCTCCATGATGAATTGCCACCAGTGCAACATCCTATTCACTGTACATTTCAAAAATTCACATACTAAAAATTTCAGTTCGATAAATGGAAAACTGAATGATTGAGAAGTTCTTACGGATTTCATACGTACAAGTGGCTAGCCAATATTGTCTATGCACATAGAGTGTTGATACAAAAGCCTCATGCTAGTTTGTTAATTGCTAAGGCTATCTGGACAGTCATTTAACCAGAATATGTAAGAGGCCTTCATTACAATGTTTAGCAACGGTGCACCAGTATCATGAAATGCTATCTTCTGCTCATAGTGCAAGTGGCGGAGTGCTGAAGCATGCAGTTATGAGTAACTTAACTGCCATTGCAGTCTTTATGCCTGAAATTTATCATGTACAAACACTACTTTAAAGTAAATATTAACCTGGACACCACACAATGTGAGTGTACTTTTTGTATGAATAAAGAGAAATAGAAAAACCAAAAGCTTTCTTTGGCCAGTATCTACAAATCAAAGTTTTATTCAGTAACGTAACTTCAGAGCTCCCAAAACCTGGAACAGAAATTGGATTAATGAACTGTGATGCTTAACTATTAGCTATATTACAGAAATTCCAATTCTGGGAACATAACAGCTAAACGTATCTAGTAAGTAACGTGTTAGGAAAACCTCTAGGCCTCGTCTGCTTAATTTTAAAATGCCCTATATGCAATAAAAATAAGGGAGCAGTGCCAGAAGTTATATGAAAGCCATACAAATATTTTCCTTATACACAAGTTCTTAACTCCACTGCCATTAGCTACCCCAGGCTGCACTTGCACTTGATCCAATGCTCATGCCATTACAGCAGCAAAGCTAGTAGGAAGTGTTTCCAGCAGCAGAGGGCGATGCGAAAGTTACTGAAAGAAAGTGAGACCACTTGGTAATTTTCTTCCTCAAGTTATGTGCTTAAATTACTCTTGGAAGGAAGTTAGCATCCTCTGAATAATTTAACTACAACCTTACCTCTCCCACTACTTTTCAGCAACTTTCCTTTCTTCTCATATGACTAAATTAATTCGCTAAAGACTAGGTTATAACTGGGTTAGAAATCCAAGCCGTATCATGCAGGTCCAGCCTGTCAAGATCAGGTCAACACTGGGTTTCAGTCAATACAATTCCGATAACTTAAATTTAGTTTGATACCTTGACTACAGTCAAAGACCCAGGACACTACGCATTAACTACGCTCCAAGTATGACTGACTTAACTAAACATTCTGTGTCAGATAACGTGGTTTTTAAGATGTTCTACCTGAAAATTACAGTAAGTACAGTATTAATGCTGCAGATATTAAATACCCACATAGCATAGATTAGTATTTTGTAATAGGCAGATATGCTGAAGTTTACTGCACTACGAAGTACAACTTATATAAATGTGCAAGCTGTGAAATGAGAATCCCACTTTCCGTCCACTTATTCAGATATTACTCTTGCGAGTCGGGTTCTTGATCTTCATCACAACCCCTGGTCTTAAAGCCAACATATGAAGACAGAATATTGCCATAAAGTTCAGTACTTATTCAAAGTGTATATTCTGAGTTAATGGCTTTCCAACTTTATGGATTGAGGATTGGTGTTTCAGCATTTGTTGTGTACCATAACACAAAGACTGCAAAGTAATACCACTTATGTTTATTAGTACACCAATGTCCTACAAATCTTTAAAGTAATTAAACATTATTGAAGCAAGCATTAAATGCAGCCCTTCAGCCTGAAAACCATGTAAAATTGATTTTAAAAATAAATCGAACTGTAGCAACTGCCAGCCTCCAGTATAGCCCCCGGTAATTTACACTTCTTCATTCTGGAAGTAAGAGCTGGGAAGGAGAGAAAAAAAGAGACTGAACTTGCTTGCATCAAAGATGCCTTTACAACTACTACAATGTAAAAAGCCACTCTGTTTAACTTCAGATAGAGTTTTCCCTAATTGAAGGATTTAATTACTTCTGCTGTTCAATAGCAGTCAGTACTGCTACAGTAAGGGCAAGGTACCCTTCACAACTAGCTGTGCATTTCTGTAGTGATCTTGTTTTATGTAAAGCATACTGTTAAGGTTTGAACTAAATGTTGTGATGTATTTGAAACCATGCAATAGTATAAACCAGCCTCAACATTCATGTAGCATTGCATTTGAAATGAAGGGGCTAAATAAACTTAAGAGCTGCATCACTTAAAGAACATAGTGCTATACTAGGTTTTAATAAGAAAATTTAGATACAGAAAAAGTAGGGTATGAAAATAGTGTTTTCCTTCTTGCATTATAACTAAATTACATTAAGGTTTTTGTCAGTCTCACATATTACATTTAAACTCCCTTATTGATGGAATGGAAAGTATTCACATGTACATGATCATCCAGGTGTAAACTTGCACACATTAACAGGGAGTAGCTTTGTAGAGGATTATGACAAACCTTTACAGATTAAATGAGGTATTGCACAGATTAATAAAAAAGCAAAAGGCAACAAAAATATACAGCAAATTGGTAGAACATTTACATGATAATTTTACAGAATCCATAGACAGAAAGTAGTGTTTAGTATATCATTCACCTTAAAAAATATATATATAATAATATATGATCAATCATCCCATTCATCATCATCCTCAAAGTCTTCTTCATCATCTTCATCCTCATCTTCATCTGCAAGACAGAAAAGCAAGTCACTTGCATGCACTGAATTCACATGACAAAAGTGTTACCGATTTCTCCCATAACTTTCTGAAAACACAGCAATCAGTTCAAGGTCATCACGACAATACATTTGGTAATAGTCTATTTTAAGATCGCTAGACATGACATTTGGTTTAGATAGATGCTGGCTGAAAGTTGAATGTAATTTTCTCACTCCTCTCCCCACCTAGGAAAAATATATCTTGTTTTCTGCTATGAGAAAGAGAACCAAAAGTTCTCATTGAACATTTTCTACTTATTACTCTTTCATAGAAAGTGTGAGAGACAGTTTGTTCCAGATTGGGTTTTAAACTTCAAGGACAGATTAATTTCTGAAATGTAAGAACTGCTTCCCCAGGTTTACTGTGTAATGGGATTTCTATTTGCTGTACAAGCAGATAAGAAAAAATTGTGCACTAAAGACTGTTGTGGCTACTGGAATATTCTAAGCTGTGTAATAAATATCAACATCAATGTCTGTGGTTAATTTCATTCAGCATTCCCCTCTTTTTATATGTATTGATTTTAAAATTGTAGCCTGTTAAAATTAAGCTATTTACTTGTTAGGCAAGAGCATTTCCTTCCTTAAGAAGGAGGTATTTAGCACCCTTCTGGTATTTCGTTTATGTAAAATACCAAAACTGGAGATTACTAAGCAGGGCAGCAAATCAACAATCTATATTGCACTTAGTCAAATGGTCTGCAGACTGCAAGTGCAGATTTGGTATCAAGGTAAGACCTGGAAGAAAAATGTGTCAAAGACTAAACAGAAGAGATGTAACCAAACACCTGCACTGCAGTTACTGAACTGCATTTATTACAAGCTGGTATTTGAGAAATGCAAATCCTCTTGCAGCTTTATTTTTCCCAAGCACTGAAGTGTGAAAAGTTGATTCAGTACTAGTATGGGACTAGTCAAGCAACTCCGGTTATCCGATTATCATCCAGCAGGTGGCATCCAAAGCTCACTGGAAGTCAGAGTTTTGAGAATGGATATGCAAGAGCTTTGGTTGAAGAAATAGAACGAAAAACCTTCCTTCCAAAAGTATTTTGACAACTTATTTCATCAGACATATAGTGGATAAAAACATGTCAGTTAAAATAAAAATCTTTACAAGAATATTAGCCTTAGTTAATAATTTTAAATTAAGAATTACTGCAAACTACTATACACCATTAATTCAAAGTAGCACAAAGTAATCATTCAACTCATCATTAGGGGACTGCCTACAACATTCTGTATTGAACTATATGGACATCCATGGTTTTTTCCCAACACCATTTTTGTTGAACAGGAACATTAACTCTTAAAAACCTGACACTCTGAGGCTGGAAAAATTTCAGAGTTACCTGAAGAATGAATGGCTTTGCTCCTTTTCTGCATAACTTCCATTAATGCACCCACAATTCCTGAGGTGGGTGCAGGTGTAGGTGGTGCACTCTCCTGACCATCAGATACCTTGGAAAAAGGATATATTAGAAAAACGCAATTAGCAAAACAGAACCTGTGTATTTCAAGACAAACTTCCTGTAAGATTAGTGAGTTTATTCCTTCAAACAGAAGGAAGAG